>NC_138148.1:15562300-15569800 GCF_964199315.1 Orbicella franksi | reverse complement strand
AGGTGACACTTAGAAAATGCTGTACCCGTATGAAAAGGCCGGTGGCTGAGCACGGCAGCAAGACACAGGAAAATTAGCGAAGAACATCAAAATTATTTGCCTTCAAACACCCACTTGGAAGGTAAGCTGTCATCGTAGTATTATTTCAGGTTTACTGGGTAGTTTTAATGGGAAATGGCAAGGTTTTTCAATGGTTTGCTCAGAGCTAAGGCTAGTCAAATTGTTTACATTTCCTGGTTAAACAAAATCTCTTCGAAAGGTCAAATTAGGTCAACTTGCATAGGCCCGCTCGCCTCGGAAATAACTTTTGCCAAGAAAAAAATTATATCAGGTTCAAAGACAGCTCTTTTACTTGCTACAATTAAATTTTGAAAGAATTCTACATGATACCGAGTATGTTTTAAGATGTTTGAAAACGGTATGGAATTTTTGATTTTCAAAGTCTAGAAATTTCGGTTCTCTTCGCTTGGTCCCCAGGAATTCGGAATTACAATTGTAAGTCTAAAATACCACCAAAGCAGCTTAGCAATACCTCCTAAGTAAAATTATAAACTAAGGAAAAACATAACTTGCTATGCGCCTTCAAGCGAGTTCGATTATCTGATCATGAAATTTGACCTCATTTCTGTTATTTTTCGGCTTCACGGGTTGTCGACGGTTCTTCGTAATTTTCTCAAAACTGTAAAAACTCTAGAACCTTAAACTTATATCACGATTCTTAGCATACCATAGGTTAGCTCTGGGCGAAATATCAAGGGGTCAAAGATAAATATGACACCCGTGATTAGAAGCAGCATAGCTTACAACAGTTAATCAAACAGCCGGGCCGGGCGTAATAATACAAAATGCAAGTAACCAACTTGTTCATGGAATATTTCAAATTTTGTTTCTCCAGAGCTAATATTTAGAGAGCTTAAAACATATCTTGCAATGCAAATGAGCCAAAAAAAACTGGCACGTGGCAAAAACCAGAGGTGTCAAACTCTACAAATTACACGCGGATAACAGAGGAAACCACGCAGACCTATGACCTCTAACGGCTCTACTCTGGTGAAATGTCCTCCTAAAATAGGATTATTGCTTAGCGAAATATTCAAAGATCCCCCGCCGATCCTCAAAGATATACTAGTTCGAGCAAAACTCTCAAAGCGGCTATTACACGTGGATAGGAGTTGTGTAGGCCTGTAACCCCTTTGTTATCACAAATTATTGTTTCAAAATTTGAGTGCTTGATATATATGTTCCCTGCATCATTGTGAGCAACATTAGGGACATTACGATGCGAGGACGGGAACGACACTGGACTGGGAAACTTTCGCGATTCCCGTCTTTTAGCCAAAGCCAAAATGCTTCAGATGTGCCAGATTTTTCGTATACGACGACTATGTCAATACCTTGAGCTTGACGAAAGCTTTCCAAAAAACCAATGACCTCCTTTAGAGATGGTAGAAATCTTATCCTATTAAACTTAAACGATGGTTAACAGGGCATGAGACGACGCTGAATTTCTTCTTCTTTACGTATATGAAGCAAACATCTCTGATCTGTCAGTATTTAAATGGCATTTGGCACCCTTCTGCGCATGTGCGGCAATTTGATTTCTTATCCGACGGAACAGTGTTCAAAGTTGCGAGGCGTGTGAAAATAATAATACTTATATTGAAGATTTGTTTAGTAATCTATGAAAGATCAACATCTTCTAGAATGGCATATTCTTTGTTTTGAGTTGAATACCGTCGAGAATACGATGACAAGCTTACCGAATCGCTTAGAAAGGACAGGCTTACCTGATGCAGAAGAAGAAGACGCAGCGACAGACGTCGGCGAGGGCCGAATAGCTGACGACGATGGCCAATGTTTCGAGACGACTGTTAGATGGGATTCTCCCAAGAAACTTGTTCCATTTATGGACTCTGAATTAGCAAATGAAAAATTAACAGTAACCATGGGTTATATCTTTCTTTAAAACAGACACATCTAGTCAACCATTATTTTTAAAAAAACATCCTCTTTCTTCAGGACCGTAATTAGCGTTTTCTATCAGCTTTATACCAGTCTTCCCTTAGTCAAATCAATATCAAAATAACACCCCAATTATTCGGAATAGATTAATTAAAGGTTGTTATTGTGTTTTTAGGGCAATCGATATTTCCATGGAAACGATACTTGAAAGGATTTAAAATCGGTAAAGCTTGAACATTGAAAGCCAGGATTTGCAATAAAGGAGCCAATACCAAAGTAAAATACACAAGAGTGAAGTAAAATACACAAGAGTAAAAGATCTGTTCGTTTGATTTGGCGTAAAGTTCAAACACCTTAAACCATACTTTTTGCGTATTAATGGTGAATAGTCCAAATGGTAAACGCTATTTTGGTCACAGTTTTTTTCAAAATACCAGGTATGTGTCATGTAGCTATTTCTTGATTTCCGATCCAGAAAAAGAGAGTTTTTATTAAGTAGACCAGTATTGATTTCATCTCAACAAGGTAACATCACGACTCTTCCTCGATCCTGTCACCAGTTGGGCAGAAACACTGTTTTCAAGGATGACGAACAAGTCTCTCCTTTCCCGCCATCCTCTTTTGCGCACGACACCTTACTTCAAGGTGTAGATTTTAAGTAATAAAAGATTTAGCCAAGCCTAAAAGCGGAGCTCCTGAGCGGGGTTGTTCAAAGCCTGATTAAGGTAACCCAGGATAAGCGAGAATTTTGATTTGAGTTTTGTAACTTTACGGTGAGGTTTTCTGTTTATGTTGTTTGGCCTTCTGTTTTGAGTTTGAATAATCTCAAGGTCCCCAAAATAAACTAAACCAAACCGTGAGAAACATTTGTATACAAGGAAAATTTATACTTCGGTTGACTTTTATAGCCCTGGGTTAACGTTAACCGGATTCTGGACAACCTGGCCCTGTTTACAACAAGTTAACCCGAGAGGAGCCCGCTATCCAATCGAAAAGCCAGTGCTTGGTCAGTGGTCAACTTCAAAAAACACGTGGCCTCGATGAGCTCTAAACATGAGCCAGCGATATGGTCACGTGATACTGGTTGGCAGATACCTTGTTTACACACGTGTCAATCGATCATAACATGGATGTCCAATATCAAAAAAGGACGGTACAAACGAAGGGTGCATGTCTCTGTCAACCTATTAGCTGGAGTATGGCCGCCATCTTGGGAAACCCCGTCACCGTCATGGGCACTCGCCCACGAGCAATACCGCTAGCCATGATAACCATGAGAAAATCAATTAATGGGTTTTCTTTTCTTTCCTATATAGGTATGAGGCTCCGCATGACCGCCCTTTGGACCGCCGGAGCTCCGCTCTTATAATTTTCATGTATGTAATGTGTCTCTAATGTATGCATTAGAATCTGCACTTGTCAACTTCAACGTCTGAATCGAAGTCGAACGTTGGCCGTTCTATTCGACTGGCGCAATCGAATAGAACAACAAGGTCGACCCAAATACAAATGTGTCGATCGTATCTGATTCAGGTGTCGAATTTTACATGTACGTAACAGCGACATTAGGCTCCGTACATGTAAAGGTCAAAGTTTGAACTGGGCCTTAGAGACCTTTCTTCGACTTCTCTGCCTGGATAATAGGTAAGCGAGAGAAAACAGAAATAGCTTATGCATAGACAAAGGAAAGACAAGACAAATTTACCTGATACAGCTGTCGGTGTGGGCACAATGGCTGACGCTTCGGTGGTGCTTGTTTGTTCTAATGTCCCCAAAGAACTTGTTGCGCTGATGGGGCCTGAATAAGCACATGATAAGTGAGCAGTAACTAAGGCTTATATCTTATTTTGTATCTCTCAGCCAAAATCTCTTGTTTTTTCAGATTTACTTTGGTCCTAGTAAACTGCTATGCACAGTATACAGCAATGACCGAATTATTAAGGTTGGAAATTTGTTCTGTTTTTCACTTTGTTTCAATCAATCTCGCTGCGTGCCTTGTCGTAATGTGAATTCCTGCGTCTCAGGTACCAGCTGTGTCAATGCAACGCACAGTGTACACTGGAGATTAATTTGTTGAGAAATCAGGTCCAGTTTATGTATCGGTGCAAGGAGACTTCGTATTAAGAATATATGTGGTTCCGGATAAACGTATTTTTTCCAGAGATTAGGGAGTTTACGAAACCACGACGGCGACGCCGAGGACAGCGTCGATTAAAAAATGAATTTGTATTTTACCTACGAATCTCGCGATCTTTTACTTTGTTTATCACATTTACTTTGTTTATCACTGTCAAAACTGTCGCGAAACTAAATTCGGAACACAGCGAAAAAATTTGAAATAAAAACTTTCTCCAGACAATGTTCAGAAAACGTTCTTCGGAGAACGCAAAATTTGGTCATTTCACGTTCTCGTCTCAGAGGACGGCAAAAAACGTACGAAGAATTATAACGCACGTGCACAGCCATTGTTCTGCTCATTAATTCTTTTGCTCAGTGACGTTCCCGTTGCCGTTGCCGTCGTGGTTTCGTAAGCTCCCTAATAATCTGCGCTGTACTGTAGAGCTGTGTGCAATTTGTGTGCGAAAGTATTTGAACGAATGAAATACTACTGAAAAAGGGAATGAACAAGGCTTACCCCACCATCAAGAGCTTATTTAACATTTTGATTGAAATAAATAACTAAAATTGAGTAAAAATAAATATGCCTAGCGTGACAATTGGAACGCGACGACGACTTCGAAAATGACTTGCAGATTTTCCACATGGGGTTACTGAGCGTACTACTTATCACTGACGTCATCACGCAACTCTGGAAACTCGTCCCCGTCTGGTCATCAACGAAATTATTTCTTAAAGAATTCGTCCTTACGATGACGACTTTGCAAAGGCGAGTTTTACATGATTCCTTGTTAGTATTTTCTTATGAACAGCAAAAAATAACCACGAGTTAAAATCTTGTTAAAGCTCTGTCTTTTTAGACTATAGACTGCAAGTTTTTAGATTACACTTTATCAAACTACAGAAGTGGTTGCTAAGCAATTAAGAAAAACGACACAACTTTTGAGGATAGGCTTACACTAGAGGAAATTGTTCCGAATTCATGACGAATCCTCAACGTTTTAGTACTGGATTGCTTTTGTCGGTGACACACAAGTAGAAGAATCCGAAATAACAACTTCCCCGTTTGGTTGTGTCTCCGGAGATTTTGGATGGAGAATTTGAAGTGGCAACCGTGAATCCGAAAAACTCTTGAATCCGGAGGGTTTTCCCTTTTAAAAGATTTTCTTTCGAATCCGTATATTTTTTTGCCTGCCATATTTTGAGTTTGCGCCAGAAACAAAGCGGTAAGCCTAGTCTGAGTTTAAAAAACATGTTTTGGACTGAACACTTCAGTATCCATAATCAGTTCAAGGGTGTTTACAATATGTGACTAAAACAGCAGATAACAAAGAATAGAACAAACGTGATAATACTGAAGAATGATACTGTAGAAATGAAGACTAAATCGTGAGACATAAATTAACATGTTTAAGTTGTTTGTTCAGAGCTGAGCGTTACCATTCCACATGGAGGGATTCTTTGTTTTTAAATTGGGAGCTGGCAAGTGGATGCCGAGTCCAAGATGAAAAAACATAGGTGCTAACAATACTCTGAACCCTGCAAATTTTTGTAAATATGAGAACTGCGATTCAAAATATAGGAAATACAGGACAAAAAGCAAAACAGACAGGATCACAGGAAAGGTAAATATACTTTGCAAGATATTGTTTAGTGCAGCTACGTGACCTGAGGTGCATTTCCCTGAATGCAGTGCAATGCAGTGTACAGACTGTTCCCGTCCAAAAACAGATTCTCATCGCCTTCCTTTAAAACTTTAAAAAGTAAAATCCTAAATTATTGAAATTAGTGCAAGTGTAACTACCTGCAGGGATGAAAACCATTCCGCCATCAATACCCCCAACAAGAAACAATATTTTTTGTAGCGTTTTAAGGTCGGCGACTCTGGTAAAACTTTTCGATTTGTTTAATTTATGCTTGATGCTGAGATAGCTGCTAATGATGCCATACGGGCCTTTCTATAAAAAACCTGTTATCAATATTTACAGATATTTAGTTATTTTTGACTGAATAGTTTAACAAAAAATGTAAATGTACCGTAAATTGAGGTAACATTAAGCGGACAGTAGAGCAAATGCTACTGTGTTTCGAAAAAGGAGACGCTTGATTGATCATCCGGCTAGTAAACTCAAAATGTACAGAACCCCACTTTATCTCGATGCATGACTCTACGGAACGGTAACTCTGCTTGAAGTCGCACTAGTTTGCTGAAGAATGCGCAATAAAACTAAACGCATGGATTGGATGAATTTGGCCACAAATGTGGCGTGTTTAATTTGATCCAGGACACTTAAATTGTAGCAACACATCTACGGGATTTACATTGTTCAGCAAAGGTGGGGCGAAAAAGACGCACCCACATTACTAAATGTAATCGAAAAATCCGATGTCTGGTAACAGGGGATGGGGGGAACGGGAAAGATTTTCCTTGCGAGATACCGACGGTACGAGGGCCAAGGGAAGAAGGGCGAATTGCTCGAGAGAAATATCTTTTATCCTCGAATGAACGCCCCCTGTCTCTCTCCTGGGGTGATACTTGACACAAACCAGACCTACCATGAATGTTGGAAAAAAGAAATTCAACTTACACTGTCAACATAAATCTATTTCAGTATTCTCATAGTGCTTCTTTATTGTATTCAAATCATATGTATTATGTTCATTACTTGGAAATCATATTTGTTGTCAACAGTAACCGTCGAATGTAAGTTGGCATTCCAGACTCTAAACTTGATCCTCGATCTTTGGTGCTGGATGTCTCTGAGAACTGGAAGTGTTTTGAGTTGCCATACACTTGAAGAATTTCAGGAGGAAAATATTTTTTTCTCGACTACAACACAAGAGCAACGAACAATGTAAATGCGGCTTCCTGTATAAGTTATATTCACAGTTGTTCATGCTTGTGAATTCGTACTCACTCTTCTGAAGTTCAAGTCCTTAATTACAATTACGTTCGCGGCAAAAGAAAAAAGGAACAAAGTTAAATTGGAAAAACATTGCAGGCTGGCAGTAGCTAGAATGAAATTTTATTTTCGATCATTTTATCCACCCAGACTAAAGTCGTCGCATTGTTTCGCGTGAGTGCTTTGGACGTGTTTTTGCTTTAATCACTGAAAACATTCGCCAGGCTGATTTGTTGAAAGCAGCCCAATTTCAGGTTATTTTAAATAGAGAACTGAAATTTCAAAGATGCCATGGCAGTCAACTTTTTTCAACTGGCACTCTTGTCGAAAATGGCCGCATGAAAAAAGAAAAAACAAAATTTCTTTAATGCTATAGGTGAATGCCTCAGCAGAACAGGAACGACTCGGCTAATTCCTGAGAGCCGCCAATTGACAAACGTACACGAAGTACGGCTCGCTAGCGAAAACTGGATTAGTCTATTCAAGAAACGGTGAACACGCACAGTAACGAAAACAT
>NC_138148.1:15542300-15559800 GCF_964199315.1 Orbicella franksi | reverse complement strand
GAAAAAGATCATTGCACAGAAAACGTTTACCAGAAACTGCTTTTCACATAATATTGAACGCGGCTCACACTGCATTATTGAAGAGAACAATCTTGAAACGAACAATTCGAACAACGCCCGGAAGAGCCGCTTTGAAATAAGAGTATTTGATCTCTATCGAGTCGTAAAAACGAAACACACCACAGTATTGAGAACTGACTTGCTTAAGCAGTATTTGCAATTTTCCCCTCCATTAATTAAAGTGTATATGACATTAAAAATAATTTCTGCTTATTTAAAAGGCCTTTCAAAATACAGAAAAATGGCGTCTTTTTTTTTAATATCTTTTTTCGTTTTAGAGAAATTGACGTTTTTCTATTATGCAAATTTGATTATTGATGACGTCATATTGTTTGCAACTAGAAACTGATAAATACTGAATAAACAATATCTCTAGAAATATTGAAGCAATGTTCTTGAAACTTGGCACCTCAAATGTGCATCAAAAAAGAAACAATGAACTAGAGACAAGTCTTGCACACCTGCTCTTCACCCGGTTTTCATAGCAACGTGGCTCCAGTTGAGGCGGAAGTGAAATTGCAGGTTTATATCTTACCAAACAGGACATAAAACTTAACATGTTTTTACAGTGAAAACAAAGGGAGCAGTCAAAAACAGCAGAACTAAAAATCTGCTCACGTCAGTTGCAAATGATTACTCTTGCAAAGTTATCATCAACCTACTGCCAAAAAAGACCATGTAATGTTTTCTATCGGAAGGAACTAAAGAGGAAATAATATTATAGCTTTGAACTGGCGAATTACCACAGTCAGACCCAGGTGAAACAGAGATAAAAAATTGATTGACTTTCCTCGATTAAGATAACTTTCGTTCTAATCCGATGATAATGACCACATTAAACAGATCATTCTTCGTCAACAAAATTTTTGTACCGAGGGATGATAACGGAACAAATACTGTTCTTTTTGCATATAGAATGACAAAATCCAGAATTTACGAGAGCGATATTTACTACTGGATTTTGTCACGCTATATGCAAAAAAGAACAGTATTTGGCTACATTCCAGAGGTGAATCTCGGTTTCGAAGGAAGTTTTATTCACTTCTAAGAATAAAACTTCCTCCGAGACTGAGATTCACCTCTGGAATGTAGACGCCGACTAATTCTTGTGTTGCAAAACAGATACGCACAATTTTAGATCAGAGAAAAACAAACTGAAAGAAAATTAGTACTTACTTTGAGCCCAGCAGCAGATAACCGGAAACAAAAATAACTTAGACCACAGCATTTTCAGGTGTCCAGTCTGCTTTCCCTTCAAAGCTTTACGCAAACAAGCAGTCTGCCCAATATATTGCCCTGAGGAAATAAACAAATTGCAAAATCTAGGTAAGGAGGTTCAAAGGTCACACGCCCTAATGGATTGAATTCCTCCTAAGCGGGTTTAATTTTAAAAGTATCAAATTCCTGCATGTTCAATTTATAAAAATGTAAATTTTAGACCTAACAAAATATATAACCTCTAATTAGAAGAGTTTACAACTCTTGCTCAACGCTTAGCAAATGACTCCAAAAAAAGGGCTCTAACTTTGAAAATCCCTGCAGCTCAAACGGGAAGTACTATAACCTGCGAGCAGGCTCACTTTTGAGTCACGCACGCGAGCGGTGAAGAGCAAAGCGATCCGGCGGGAAGGAGTCTGGTGAAGAATTTTCTTTGTCCCACGCTCGTGTCATGTTGATTAATTCACCTTCACATTTCATTACCGAGCTTAAAATTCACCATCTTTATTAACTTATCACAACTCACGATGAATTCGATAGCGTTGATCCTAGCAGTATGCAGGACACCTGTCATATATGAACTCAGTTAAATGACCTTGCTCTCCATGAGTTCTCGTAGCTCAGTGGATAGAGCGCCCGCCCGGTGTTCGGGAGGTCATGGGTTCGATTCCTGTCGGGGACTCAGAATTTACTTTGTCCCACGCTCGTGTCATGTTGATTAATTCACTTTCACAAGATTTACAATTTTCCCGAGAAATCTGTGCTGGAAAGGTCATACTTCCGGTGAAAAGTAATTGACTTATTCTCTTCTGCGGTTTCCGGGGTGAAAATACAAAATTTGCGGAGATCAGAGCAGGCTCACTTGCTCGCCTCGCGCGTTTGTGCTCCAACGTGAGCCTGCTCGCGGGCTAGAAGTACTCGAGTTCAATCTCACCAGGTCCGTACGTAGCGAGGATCTTTGTTGTGAGGTGTAGTGGTGCAATCGACGCTAAAGTGAAACAATCTATCAAAATATACTTCTATTTAGGATATTAGCAATTCAGTGAAATTGTAATGGAAAATCACACGGCAAAGAATGCAACACGGTTGTTTGAATAAATTATCAACTAGGCTCGACTACGATGTAAAATGACATATCATAATGCTGCGTTTCGCTTTTACAATTTTTCGAGAAAAGGAGGAAGGATTACTCCCCTAAGAATTGCCAGAATTCCAGCCTTTGTGTGAAGTATGGTAGGAAAGGGACTCGGCTAAACTACAGAATACAGGGCCGCTTCTAATCATCCACCGAAAGAGCCGGCTCGTTTGGCTCGTTTGCTCCTTTGTCATCCACTGCCGGGCCAAACGAGCCAGACGAGCCACTAAATACATAGACCTAGGACTCAACGCATATATAGATTACTCCTTTTTTTTATCCGCTGCCGAGCCAAACGAGCCAGACGAGCCACCAACTATAGGCACCTTCAAAAGTGGCCCTGAATTGTGAAGTTGCTCCAGGAACTCAATGCCAAGAATATGTCGGGCATGTGTTTTCGCAACGCCTCCAAGAAAATCTGGTATTAAAGGTTACTATACGCAATAGTCCTTTTTAGCTCGAGCGGTTTGTTGCCCCATTTCAAACCATGTGATGATGCTTGTGAGAATTCATGCTTTCAGATTTTGAAATAGTCGCTTGTATGTAAATAAATAATTTTAGAAGCTATAACGTTGCCTTAAGGGCTCATTAACCGATCTTTTCGAGCCGTTGCTAAGGAAAGTTTATTCTCATATAACCTCATCATTTTTAGTTAGTTCAGAGTTATTTCATGTTTTAGCTATTTCACGATCAGTAACACTAGTGATGACGTCATCAGGCCACGCCCATGGTCATGTGACTAATACAGAAAAAATGCAAAGGCTCCCAGGCAAATTACTCTATCGGGATTTTTTTCCTTGATTTAATATTTTAATTTAAATCCTCATTAAGTTATGCATCGATTTTGTTTCATTTCTACAAGGTCAGATTTTCAGAGCATTTCAAAATATTGAAAAATTCGTAATTTTCTGAAAAAAAGCATGATTTCGAAAAAGGAATGCATAGCTATGTTTCCAAAGTTGGCTTTAATCGAAATTCGTCAAAAAAGGCTCGATTTAATGAAAAACCGCGTTTCCTTTAGCATTTAAAGAAACCGAAAGTGCGCCCGATATCTATTGGAAGTTACCCTATCAGCGCGTGCGCAATTTACACTACCAGCGCACTTCGGTAGATCAAACAAAGCAACGCGGAGTTAGTTTTTCTCCTTCTATTGCTCTTGTTTTACTGTCTTTCTCTTATTTTGTCTTTGCTTGTACTTTTTTTACTTTGCATTTTGTGAAACACAAAGAAAAACATCTAAAATGTACGCGAATTTGCAAGCTTTTGAGTTATTATTTTCCGAGCTCAGGCTGACGTAAGTAACCGGAAGTGAAATTTCATCTCCTTAGCAACGCGCGCGAGCGCGCGCATGAATCGGTTAATGGGCCCGTAAGGTGATTCCTCACATTTGCATTGCGCATCCTTACTGCGCATAATTTATGGCGTCATTCGCGCGCGCTCGTGCACGCACACATTGAAAACATGGCGGATTTGCCTTCATATTGAGTTCTGTCAGTTGAAAAATGGCTATAGCTCACTAACGAGCTCGGGCACCCCAAATTTTTTCCTAGTCATTTTAATCAACTAATCATTAGCTTTGCGTGAGAAAAGGCTGATCTGATTTCTATTGTTGAAAATTGAATAGATAAGGAAAATAGCAGCTGCACTGTAGTCTCTTCTATTTTGCAGTTTGATAGCAGTGGCAAGCAATTTGGTTGCAATATTTTAACAAGGATTCAGCTGTCTGTCAAAATCAAACTTAAAAAGTTCATTTGTGTCCGACTGAAGTTTTCATGAGTCTGGACTCACAAAGCGGTTTACAACAACTTGGAATGTGTTCTTATAATAAGCATTAAATAATGCTAAAATAGGATATTTTCAATGCCTCACTGCTCCTTAACGAGCATGTGCACCCCCCTTTTTAATTTTATCATTAAAGTTCTCATATGATAAATATTCAGTGGACAAAGTTTGAACAAAAATCTATTGCCAGTTTTATTTCAGGGAAATTACCTTAAGGTGGCCGAACACAGTTTTTGCGCGCGCTTTTGCTGATGCAATTCAGCGCGCGCACAAAGATTGCAAAAACAAACATGCCGTCAATAAAGCGATCATTTTATTTACTCAACACTCGCAGTATCTGTGCTATGTTTCTCTATATTTAACGCAGTGTAGTGATGGCTTTAGTCTTTTATTACAAAGGTATGTCAGAAAAGGTAACGATGCAAAGAACCCAGCAATTCTCAGCTTTTTCTTTTTTACCGAAAGAACCCAGTTAAATGCATACTACATACGTAGTAAGTCAAAAAATTGCGATTGAATGAAAAATTGCACTCTCGGAAATACGCCTATTTCTCGAGAACCACTCATTAGAATTTCACGAAATTTGGCACGAAAGTACTTTAGGAAATAAGTAAATGGAATATTAAAAATAATTGAATTTTAACAAAGGAAATTTTAGATATTCCAGTGAACCTTCAACAAGGGATAATTAAAGATCTCTTAGTTAAATTATTAGCAAAATGGTGTTAACTTGTGGGAATCGTTACAAGCTTGTTGCATGCAAATTATAAAGAAAATCTAATGACTAGATTTTCTTCAATAAACAAAACCGATTTTAAAGGCCTGTTTATATTTATTCATGTTGCCATGGCAACGGCACATACGTCAGCTTAACCATCAAAAAACCAAAGTTTGTGTTGTTAACTTGCTTGCTGCCATTTTTGGCGACCGACAGGTCAAGGGTTTTAGAGAAAAAGGCAAATGAAACACAGGTATCAAAAACTGTGTTCAGCCACCTTAAGAGAAAAATAAACCGCCTCAGCTGAAAAGGGTTATTGATTTTCTATCGTGATTCAAAAGGTCTTTTTTAAGAAAAGAAAATTAAAATAATCCGTACTCGCGACGAATAAAATACAAATTCTTACTACTCGTGATTGCGCACGAATTCCTAAGCACAAAAAGTTTCTTGGTTTCGCTTTGAGGTACTTGATGAGAATTCAGGTTTTGTACGAAGAGCAAATAATGTTGACACTTATTTCCAAGTCATCGAACGAGTGAATGTTTTTACTTGGCATAGCAACATTTAATGACGAACATTTAGAGAAGACGACACACCATTTAAATTTGCAAGACATGTTTTGGATACTTGTCAAACTCTGCGAAGCGACAAGCAGATAAACAAGGGAAAGTCCGGAAACCATGCCTTTGACCCCCAAAAAAATTGCTTTTGCACAGCCAAACGGTTCCACTCCACTAGCTTCGAGTTAAAATTCCTCCTCGTAACAGGGCATAAACTACCCTTCAGAATCACTTGTGAAATAACGAGAGGTCGAGAGACCGAAACTTAAAAGGAAACGGCAAATGCACTATTGTAACGAACCGTTAGAGTCGTATAATTATACAAAGATCTGTCAAATATTCATCTCAAAGATGTCAACAATCAGTGATTTAACCCATCATATCATGATACCAGGAGCTGGTATCATAGAACGGCGGCATCAATAGAATGTCTACAGGCTCCTTCGCTTCGTTTGGGCTCACCGGGAGCCTGTTCGCAGGCTAGAAATCGAGCGGCGAAGCCGCGAGGCGAGAAAGTGAGCCTGCTCTGATCTCTGCAAATTTTGTATTTCCACCCCGGAAACCGCAGAAAAGAATAAGTCAATTAAGAGGCCCTGCGCCTAAGAAACGACCGATGATTTCCGGCTAAAAAATAAAATCGGCCGATTTTTATCTCCCAAGTAGAGGTTACCGAATACTATTTAAAAATGAATTTCTTTTGTTTCAGTTTAGCTTTAAACCAAAAATATCGAGCCGCAAACTTTTTCCGTCTGATAGCAGCAAAATCAGGCCGAAAATAAGCCCCGCAAAATACTGTTCAGAAATTACTATCGCAACGCAAAATAATGAGAAAACTACACAGTGTTGAAAAAGGCCTTTTAATGCAATATCATTCGATAAACATCAAAAAACTGCCGAAGCGATTAAAAAATGACGTTTCAAATGTTGCATACTAAATTAGATGGAGCGTTGGAGCTGATTTTAAAATAATTATTTCTCAAAAGTCCAACGCTGTTGAAAGCAATCACAGTGATGAATTAGACATTGGAAGGATACACATCACGTTTCTGGAAAAACATTTTTCGGCCAAAGTATATTGACCTTGTACAAAGCGTTCAAAGTTACCGTGTTTGCCGTTATCCTGTTACTTCGGCGAAACACTTTTCTTTTGCCAATACGGCCGTGGATAGCGTGTTAAACGCCACTTTAAACCTTGCTAGGCATTCAAAGACCATCCTGAGTAGAAGGATGTAGAATTGAAAGAGAAAGGAAGATGAAAAATACGCAGAAAAAGAAAATAACTCGAAATTACCGTCTGCTAACGAAAGTTGAATCTGGAAAATGTCGTCGTGTGACAGCGGTCATTGACGTCATTTGTCACGTCAAGTCGCAAGAGCGTGGGAAAACGAGTCTGCAATGTCCTTCGGGCGGTCAGCGGCTAGGGATCCAGTCGTGACCCCATAACTCAGATCACGCTGCGGCCAAAACGGTGTGGCGGTTGGGGAAGTTTTTCTTTTTGAGTGACCATCATTGGTGAAAAATAACATAACATTGTTCCACTAAACGTTTTCTGGCCGGGAAAAATTGTTTCCCTATTTGTGCATTCGTTTGCATTCCGCCGCTATTTGTACAAATGACGTCAATGGCCGCTGTCAATGATATTGCATTAAAAGGCCTTTTTCTTCAACACTGTGTAGTTTTCTCATCATTTGGCGTTGCGATAGTAATTTCTGAACAGTATTTTGCGGGGCCTTATTTTCGGCCTGATTTTGCTGCTATCAGACGGAAAAAGTTTGCGGCTCGATATTTTTGGTTTAAAGCTAAACTGAAACAAAAGAAATTCATTTTTAAATAGTATTCGGTAACCTCTACTTGGGAGATAAAAATCGGCCGATTTTATTTTTTAGCCGGAAATCATCGGTCGTTTCTTAGGCGCAGGGCCTCTTAATTTTCACCAGAAGTATGACCTTTGGCAGCTCAGATTTCTCGGGAAAATTGTAAATCTTTTTCATAAAAATATGCAGGCGCGATATCCGTTGTTGATAAAGTTTTGCCGAAGAAAAACCGTCAAAGTTTATGTCTAGCGAGGACACACACTTGATTCCAAGTGATCGTGCCGTCTGGTCTTTAATGATGCTGGTAAACGGGCAAACGCCTTCGTGTTGTTTCGTTGCCCGCTTGCAATCGCATATGTTTGTAATATTTAACTCTCTCCATATGCAGTCGGCAACACGGCAAGTAGGTCTTGATTCATTCACATACTTTCAACTGCTATTTCCTGCTCCCTCTGTAGCCAGTTTGAAATTTAACCAGAGTATCCGAAACATGTCTTGCAAATTTAAACGGTGTGTCATTTTCTTTAAATGTTTGATTTCAATCTTTCTGCTACTAAAATTTGGCATATTTTATGACAAGCAAGAAATAATTAACGAAACGACCTTTGGCTGTCATCTTGATGCAATTTTTAAGACAGCTAGGTAATCAAAATTCTGCGGTGTCGGATAAAGTCCTCTAAAATTTGCATAAGGACAAAGCGAAGCTAGATTAAGCAAATATCTTAGTCCCTGTCGAGTCTGATTACGCGTTCAAAGTGGATCTTAGTTGCTTTAACATTTCGTTCTCCACATGCCTTGCCATTACATTTGCTAAAACACTAAAAGATTCGGTAGGGTTTCAGGCTGCTTCCTGTGCTCGTCAGGCATTTAAACGAACCCAAGCAGAGATAATCATCCGTCTATAGACATTTTTGCACGGCAATTTCCATAATTCAAGCTTCGCTTTGTCCTTATGCAAAGTTTAGTGGGCTATATCTGATACCGCAGAATTGCTGACAGGTTTCACGGCTCAACAGCAAATGTGCAAATACACACATATATAGTGAAGGTTCTGGGCCCGGGGGGTACTCCCTTATATGGGCTATATAGTTATGTGCGGGCCCAAAGGGTATGATTTTTCAGCCGTTTTGGTCATAAATAGCTAGCTAGGGTATCGATTTTAGCTCATTTTGGTCATTTTGGTCATAGGTAGGGTATGGTTTTTGCACTCTAGCCTTGATATGGGTATGTTTGTAAGAAGAAGCCACTTTTTCATCATTATCGAAAAGAAAATCAACAAAAGCCTTTCACAAATTATGTTTACGGTAGTTTGCCATCGGTCTTAACTAGGAAACTAATCATTACGCAGGTCTGAAACAGGGTTTTGATTTAAGGCTCAGGTCATAAAAAGGGTTTCGAATTTTTGGTCAGGTCATAAATAGGGTAGGGAATATGGCAGATTTTAAGCATAAATAGGGTAAGGGTTTTGGGACGCGGGCCGCACACCCCCACCCAAGTTTTCTAGGAGTACCTCCCCCCCACAAGGTTCTGGGACACACATTCTGGGGCGCCCCGGGCCGCCTCCAAAATGTCGGCGTCTCGAATTGTCCCCAGAATACGTGCACCCACAACCCTCACTATATATGTCTCTCAACTTTGTGTAAATTTGTTTTGCCCCAGAATTATTTTCTATTGAACAAATGTGTTACCCCAGTATACCAATCATGGGTCGTGGGCGAATAGGACCAATTGATCAAAGCCAAAAGAAACCAAAAATTCGCAAACGCAAAGACAAAGAAAGAGGAGAAATGCAGTGCTGGCGTTTTGATGGGCCGAACGATGATAAAATATCATTATTCTTACCGCATAATGGACATGAGTGAGTGAGTGTGATTCTTACCAGATGATGTCGTTGGCACGATGAAACGGATGAATCCACAAGAGGTTGCCAATATTCTCCTTTCAAAAGAAATGTAAACAAGCAAATTTGCTCGAGCATAAAAGGCGTCGTGACGTCAATGGAATTCCTGAGCGCCCAAGAAAATTAGCGCTTGAGTTTAATTTTTCATTTTTTTTAAATTTTATTTTTAGGGCGCACAGGAATGCGCTGTTGCTAAGGCGCACGGGTATGTGATCTCTTGTTTTACACGTGCAAACCTATTGTTCTTTGACGTAAAAAGTTGATAGGCGCGTGATATTCAGCCTTTTCGTGGCAACCAATATTGAACACAAAAGACGAGCGTATATAAGCGGTTGTTACAGCCGCTTAGGCCTTTAAAATATCGTAAAAGAAAGGTGCCGATTGTGAAAATATATATTTTTGATTATACATAGAGCTCAATATGGATATGCATGCTGCCGAATATCAATCGGTCGCAAGGTCAAAAACTGAAGCCTTTAGGAATGTAACCGCGTCAAAACATTTTTTTTTTTTTTTGTTTTATATATGCGATGCGAGGCGAGCGCAGTGTCAAGAAGAAATCCTTTTCCATGGATTGGCTACTGAAGAATACGAAAACACTCAAAAAACGCCCGAAGAGTTGCTTTAAGAAACAGGAAGGTCTTGAAGATGAGTTTTGTGGGCGACAGTAGCCAATAAGTTGGGGGAGAAAAGGCGGAGTAGGCAAAGAAAAGTTGAATTGGACAAACGCGGTTCTAGTTGACAACACGATGGGACGCGAGCAAACTAACGATGTTATTGACACACCACCCAAAGACAGGCGCTTTTGGCCAGCCGTTGTTTACTCGAGCATGACTGGGCAAGCACATTAGTTAATTCTGTTTTTTTTTTTGTTTTGTTTTTTTTTGTTTCCGGCGCTTGGGTGTCGTGTTTAAATTCCTGAGTGCTTGAATAAAGTTTAGCACTCAGGAATGTATTGAAACAAAAGACGGGGGTTTCCCAGCTTTTGAAAAAAGAAATGATCTGCTGAGTGGCAAAGACAAAAGCCTGTCTTATTTTTCAGAGGTTTTAGTCTCAAGCATGGCAGCAACGATCTCGCGCGCAATATCACGCACATTTTTTTGCCACTCTGGTTCGAAATATTCATTCACGAAAAACGCAAACATCTGAGAGAGCACAATCATGTTTTACAATAAAATTGTGTGTTTTTAGATGGCGTAACCCAAGGTAACCCAAAGCGAATTTTTGTTTTGAATTTATAGCATTACGCGCAAGCACATGTCTCCATTGTCTGTTTTTCCGCGGAATTGAATCAAGCGACTTGACCATTTTGCGGTCCGCGTTGTTTTTACATTTTTTCTCGTTTTCGGTCTGTTAGAAGTCCGTTTGTCGGTTTAGTTGTCGTTTTCGTTGTTTTTTTGGGGGGGTGTGTGTGTGTCATTACCCGTTCTCAATCTTTTTTCTTGGCCCTTTCCTTCCCTTTTCCTCGGCCCTTTTACCCTCGCTAACTTTTGCGTTGCGTATTCTTTCTGGCTGTCGTAAAAAGTTGAGTGTTAATTATGGGCAAAGCCTATAAATGGACCTTGATCAATTATAGGCATAGTGGACCATTTTACCACCATTTTTGCACCAAAACTAATAACGTTGTTTTTCAATTTGCTACGTCAGAATGTCGTCGATATCCAAAATCGACCGTTGTACGGAAAGGTCCCTCCTAGCTCTACTATCTGCTTATCAAGAATATCTGATGACATTTAAATTGATGACGTCACAAGTGGTACAAAGAGCACGACCATAAATTACCCGTATATGCGTAACTGGGGCTCAAAGGGTTAAGCATTTTGCGCTTATTTTTAGTCCAAGCAAGCTTTTCGGTTCCTTCGACGTTCGGGGTCTTGCGTTTGTCTTTGTATGCAGTAAACTTTCATTGCTAAATGCTTGAGAAAAGTATTTTTAGCTACGAGTGTTTTTGAAAAAATATTGTTTTACAATTCTTTCGTTTTCATTCACGTTTTAAGAAAACAGATCAAGAATATCTTTGAAATTCGCACCTTTGTTTCTTTCTTCCAGAAACAGCAAGCAAAAATATCCGCACCTTACGCTCCCAACCCACTATAGCTGGTTATCGTTACGAAGGAAGCTCTTCTTTCCTAATTTTTTAAGTTCTAATTCCTTCTCATTCGGCGGCGGCAATTCGAAAGAGTCGAAGTATTCATATTCACCATTTTTTGCGCGCCAGCAACAAACCCATTGAGTGCTCATGCTTCCGAAATCGTCCATGTTGATTATACACTGTGAATGGAGAAGAGGTTTTTCCTGGTTGCGCGAAAATTCCCCTTTGATAGGGTTGTTGAAATATTCGCACCAGTTTATTAAATCAAAATTAGAAAGCGGAACGTCTGAATTTCAATTTTTTTTAATCATCCCAACTGCCAAAGAAAGGTGGCGGGTTTATGTGCATCATATTTCCCCTTGTGGGAGGGGGAAGCGGTAATGAACGTCGCTGTCGTGGTGCAGACTTTACATGCATTCCTTTGCCGAACATTTTGCCGATCAAATCAATGGCAATAGGCAAACCTATAGAGGCAAGCATTCCGAGAAATCCGCCGTATTTCCCTGTTCCGCCGCCGCGAACCATTCCTTGTCCAACAGGAAAGCTTTCAACAGCCTTTTTCTGCTCTGGGCTCATCGCTTGAACAAGTTTGTAGAGCTTTATCTCGTTTGCCCCGTAACCGTTTTTGAAGATTTTCCTGAGCGCTTTTTCTGCCCCAAAACTAAGTCCTGCCCTTGCCAAAGCCTTAACTGGTGGCTTGATTAAGGGTCTTGCCAACACAAGCAGAGTGGAGAAAATGCTGCCGCCACGTTGGGCGGTTTTTTAAATCTGTGTCTTGCTCATCTTAAGATCAGCAACCTTCCTCTCGCCGGCTGCATTTTTCATTCGGTTAATTTGAGTGCTGGTCAAAAGGAGTTCGTCTCCACAGCGGATTTGTTCTGGTTTGACGCGTAGCGTTACGGCCGATTTTCCAGCAAAAGCTTTTTGAAGCTTTTTTCTTTGCCCGTCAGTCAGCGCAGTCTTGAATGGAAGGTAAGACGTCGCCATCTTATATCAAATATAGAAAAATTCTCCAGACGTTTGTTTTTTTTGGTTTCGCTCAGACAACGACCAGTTCATTTCCAATCTGTTTCACCTCAACCTCTTCTTCGTTCAGGACCGCAGCGACGATTTGCATAATCTTCAGCATTGGCTAGTTTGTTTAGTCGGTAATGCAAAGTCAAACTCTTTGGATTACCTGTCACACTTTCTTTGACTGTTCTGAGGTCAAAGTAAAGGATGGGGTAAAGTTTCGAGAACTTGGCGACTTGCAGCTGAGTACCCGAGTTGTAGTCATTTTTCTGTATCGGAAGTTTATCAGATCGTTGAGGATCCGCAATTTGAAGTCGCTTTCATAATCCAGCTCGGGGAAGTAACTGGTCCCATACTGCAGGCGGCAAGTGGACAATTTTGTTGAGTCGTCCCCATCGAGGCCAAAGTTGTCGAAGATGTAGGGATTGTGTTTCAGGGAATTTTGTTTTTGGGTCTGCTGAAAGAACACGAACACATGTTTGGGGTTTTTGACACCATGGGTTATCAGCCAAGAGCCCCCCGCATCCCTTCGGCTTGAGCTAGGGTGCAACATTTCTTTTAAATAACTCCACTGAGTCGGTTTCAAGAAATTTTAATTGACCAGCTTTTGTCCTTCAGATGTCAACCTCGGCTGTGGAACCCACAATTCAAACTTTCGGACAAAAATTCTACGCCCACTACCATCGCTCTAAAAAATCATTTCGTCGTCATTCTGAAGCCCAATCTCAAACTCAAGTTGCATTGGGGGCAAAAGCCTGTAAGACAGTTCTTTAAAGAACGAATAGCGGTTGAGAGGAATGAGAGTTTCAACCGTAGCGCCCCCATGTGGAAGCAGCCCGCGCTGGCGGATTCCCAAGTTTGTTGCGGCGGCGGCTGTTACATTTGTAGCATCGCTGTCAAGATACCAAAAGTGGCTTTTCGCCACACTTCTTCCATAATCGTCAGAATAATCCAGCAAGCTTTTGATAAATATGACTTTGTGGATGTTGTCGGCTTCGTAAACGGGTTTACCAGCAGATTTGACGGTCATGGTTTTTATCAGAAAAAACGCACTGTTGATTGGGGCCGACCGCGTGTCACCACCAACAGTAGCGCCGTCTGCGAGGGCCTGAAATGTGAAATTTACACGGAAAAGGGCGTTGTACCAGTCGTAGACATTGTCCCTGTCTTTCACAGAGAACTTCTAACCACTTTTTTGTTGATGCTGATTGTTGCCCGGAAGCGTGAGCGGTGTGTCCAGGTTGAACTGGACGTAATCTACCTTTTCGAGAAAGCGCGATGTCCTGAACATCGTCGTTCGTATATATTCATAGAAAAATTTTGCTTAATTTAATTTTAAAGCTGGTTCCCTGAAATCTGAGCCAGTTTCAGCATTGCATCTGGCGACGATGTGATGGAGGAAAATCGTATCCCTCTTCTCCCTCCTCTGATTTCTATTCACGCTGAACGGCTTCAAATTTCTGACGCACCTCGAAAGCAAAACGATTCAATTTGAAATCATTGTTAAGTGACTCTTAAGTCGTTAGTAGGTTTTAATACACAATTTTAGAAGTAAAAGAAAGTTTTAAACTTTTACTTCCTAAAAAAGTTAAGAACACTTGGCGATAAATCACGAAATATTGTGGCAACAAAAACAGCTTCAAATGTCAGCGGACCGTACACAAGAATACGGCTCGTTAAATTGACCAATCACAGCGCGCGTACTAACTGAGAGATATAATAATGAAGCTTAATCGAACCCACCTGCTACCCGCTTGTTGTTTCCGCCATCGGAAAGCTCCGTTTTCAAAATATTTTAGTTTAGTATACTGCTTATCTCTTTATTTTCAGCATTTTTAAGAACTCTGGTGGCAGAAAGTAAGATGAAATGTTTAAAGGAGAAGGTCACTCCAAAAAGCGTATGTTGTTGTTTTCAACGCTAATAAAAACCTCGCGCTAAATTTAGCCACTCACCGAAGTTTCAATCTGTAAATTCTAGGATTTCCTTACGAAATTCGTCTTCAAAGAAGCTCAAAATTCGACATCGTTACCACCATTTTGAACAGTACTCAGAAGCCAGGTCGCGTTTTCGAGCTCATTTGTAAACCCTTTCTAAAGAAGTAAAAAGAGCAGGGAACTCAGCACTGGAGCACTCACCCTGTAACTTCAGTGAGTGTAAAAGCCCACTGTTTACTCCGGACATTTGAGAACAGTCGAGAAATGAAGAAACACGTGCTCCAACCCCGAAAAAGATAGCAGTAAAGATAGTGAAGTGGATCATCGGTTTAAAAACAAAAAAGAAAAAAACATTTTCCTGACCTTGTTGAAGGATGCCAAGTTAGTTGCAGTTGTGTCTGCTTCCCGCCAATTTCGAGTTGGACGGAGTGATGTCACATAAATACGGCCTGGCTTCCAAATACAGTTTCAAAATGGCAGCGTCCAAAGTCGAATTTTGGGCTTCTTTCGACACGAATTTCTTCAGGATAGCAAGCACTTTAGAGGCTGAAACTTGTTCTGCAGCGTTCTTCGCCGATGCAGGAGATTGCGAAAAACAACATAAGCATAGCAGCGTACAGGGAGTACTTTATTTGCTCCATCTGCGCTATTTTTCTTCATAATGGTAGGTTTTAGTCTTTACTGACTTAAAATAACAGAAATGATTAAAATTTATCACGCGCAGACCTCCTTAAGCTAAAAGAAGATAAAATTCTGTGATGTTCAGTTGTGCATATAAATTAAATAAAAATTATAATATATTTAACATATATTGAAATGAGGAAGATGAAATGACAGTACTTTAAGATGGCTCCCTATAGTTTATTGACTGCGCTCGAACTGGTTTCGAAAATCGCGCGATGGCGCGAGCTTTCAAATATCTACGCGAAAGTCGCGCCCGAGATCACGCAGTAAAATGCCGACAAACACGGCGCAGAATTTTCAAAATGTATTTGTCGCAAAAGTTGCCTGAATCTCCTCCGGTTTCAAAATATTTATCGACTGAATAGATTAAGAATTTCTTCTTCTAAATTTTCATCTCCAAAAATGCGTCGCAATATTGCCAAAAGTAGCTTTAAGTAGGGCATTTGAACTAAACACGATTCTTCTCCCACTCGAACACGCCAATGACGCCACTGGGTCCTTGAAACACATGCGCGCGCGGTCGTCTCAAGATTTTATAAC
Source organism: Orbicella franksi (assembly GCF_964199315.1). Taxonomy (NCBI): domain Eukaryota; kingdom Metazoa; phylum Cnidaria; class Anthozoa; order Scleractinia; family Merulinidae; genus Orbicella; species Orbicella franksi. Next base: position 15,544,351 of record NC_138148.1, on the reverse strand, counting down.
GTCCTTCTATAGGCGTAGATACTAATGCCGTAGGGAGCCACCTTAACACGTCGTTGGATAAAAACACAAAACGGTCTAAAAACAGTAAATAATCAGTCCGGAATATCTCGATAAATTAGGACAGTCATGACGTCATGAAGCTATTGTTAGCAGGGAAAATGGCGGACCTTTTATGCGGACAAAGAAAGTATGTTGTTTCCAGTCTCGCATAGAGTCTGGCCAGCATTATCCAGGACTTTTTGCGACCAAACGTTGAGAAGGAGAATAAGCGGCCATTTTGGTAGTAGGAGAACGTTGACTGTCTTCTAATCATTGAGTTTTTTTGGTGTCAAGCGACGATGTAGACGCGATTTTGTGGCCAAAATATTAAGGTTAGTAAAGTGTACGCGTTGTTTTCTAGTATTCACGTATTTTTCATTGAGCTGTGTATATTTTTTACTGGTTCTAGTGTTGTTAAAGTTTCATCATGCCAAATTACACTGTTGTAAACAACGTCGATATTTTGTAAACTCTCTTTGAATTTGAGGCGTTACAAGTGTACCTGAACCGCTGTTGTTATAAGGCTTGAGTAATGCATCGTTCCCTCATTTTTATGACAGTTGTTTTCAATTTCTCTCTCATAAGTACATGGAAGAGCATACTCGACTGCTCGAGGCACTTTGCCGAATTTTTGGGGAAAAAACAAAGGGAAAAGAGAGGAAATAAGACTTCGCTAAGTACGCGGACGAAATTAAACAAATTTGGGAGGTCTCTGTTTTGGTGGATTCACCGAATGTGCACCCCAGTTTTATCACTGGAGAGCCAGCAGCCTGTTGAAAACCACCTACAGCACAGAAGTGGCAGCTAAACAGACAGGCCAGGGGTAGTGCAGTGATTCCCTGTAAATGGATGCTATCAGTATCCCAAGGAATGGCGCAAAGGGTAGAGAGATTGTTTGTGCTCATTTACCAGACGTTGAGGGCCATGAAAACATGTAAGTTAAGGTTTGTAGGGGGCATTGTACTCTTTTTTTTTGGCATTGTTTAAAAACTGTACACACAGCAGCTGTTCCTAGTAGATGATGATTCTTTTCACCTCCCCATGAAGCTTGAATGTACCAGAAAGTAATGTTTTTGCAAAATAATTTTTATGAACGCAAAGACTGAAAAGGTACGAGAGTTTAGAATGCAGTGTCGAGTGTTGAACATCACTAATTGTGAAACTTATGCAAAACATTAATTGGTTGTGAACAGCAAACATATCAGTTTGGTTAAGAATATGTAATAAAAAATAGCAAACATAAGAGTTATCAGACCACTTGAGGGCAATCTCTTATTTAATGAGACTAATGTGGTAACTACATTCAAAATAAATTCATATGTTAAAACGAAAAATACATTTGTAATAATATTGACATCTGTAAGCAATGTAATAATCTTCTAAGCGCTTGTGATTTGTTTCAGGTCCTGCATTCTGCCAAGAGACAAATTCAAGGTCGAGAGTACGTAAAGAGTGAATAAAATAAAATGGATTTCACTTTCAAGACTGAATTTGTTTTGTATACTTTAAATAAATATATAATAAAACCTTGGGACATGTGGATGGATTGTGAATGATCCTTGTCAACCTGTCCAGGAATTATATTTTGATATTTTTGGGTAAATAACTTCTGAAAGTCAGCAATTATATGTAAGTTTTCATAATTTAAATGTGGAAATCAGACATGATATCTTTTAGCACAGTAACAAATAGATACAAGAAATATTTGAAATAAATACCAAAATGGAGAAATTTCAGATTTACAAAGAACATATTGACAGAATTTTTGACTATCCCTGCATCTGACGACACTAAAATTTTGGATACATTTTTTCTAGCTTAGTTTATTTTGTATAAAAGAACAAGAATTTCTCACTCGTGAAATTTGTTTAATGATGATTTCATTTCCTCGATTTAGCCAAAACGTATAACATTTCGGACATCTACAATTTATCTTTGCTGGCATATAAGAACACGCGCGTGCTGTCGATTTCGGCCCGATAATCCCTAGATAAGAGGAAAGCCTCAATTCT
>NC_138148.1:15477300-15537300 GCF_964199315.1 Orbicella franksi | reverse complement strand
CGTTGATCACAATATTTTTGAGGATGGAAAATTATAAACAAGTTTAAGTGATGTATAAGTTCTTTCATTTGCCGATTTTTGACAAAACGGGTATTTTTCTTGGTCTGATATCCCATTATTTGTATGATTAACCAGCCTGCGTGGCAATTGCATTAATTACAACTTCCCCTTCTCAACATCAAATTACAACCCAGTCAAATTTATACCCATAAATTGCTTTAAAATTTTTATTAACCCATCTCTGAAAGGTTACGTGTTTCAGCTATTTTTTAAATTAAAGTTACAGGGTGAGTGCTTCAGTGCTGAATTCCCTGCTCGTTTTACTTCTTTACATCCCAAAGAGCTTACAGGTGAGCTCCAAACCACCACTGAGTGGTCGAATCAGGGCCCTCGTTGCAGCGGAACTTTGGGTTAATGTTACCGTAATGACCAAAGTTGTCTTCGCTTGAAACTGAGCCAGATCTTGGGTCAAACTGGCAGCCGGAATGACTGCTGTCAATGTGCCAAAGGTAAGAGGTACTCTGCCAGACACGTGCCGTCAGATGCATGCGCATGTGCCCGCGGATGTTGACGTATTCCACCTTCATGCACTTGCCAGACCCGGTAAAATCAACGACGTTGAAGTCCTTGAAGTTGCCACGGACGTAGTCTTTGAAATCGACACCATAGGTTGGGTAGCTGCAAGTTGATCGCCAGTGAGTGGAATGAGCTTGCAGTGACCTCATTCGTGCCAGGCTCAGGCGGTACAGATTCCAGTTCTGTGCGTTCTCGTTCACTGGAGCGTTGCCGTTAAGGGGAACAGTGCGGAACTGTGATAGCGCACGATGCATGTTAGCCCAAGACATCACCAGTGTCCACGCTGTGCCAGGCTCGGACTTCAGATCACAGTAAGCAGGGTAACTGTTACCGGCAGTGTCGTAAAGTTTGTACATGCCACATTTGGAGTCACCTCGCGATAGATAATCAAGGCAGGAGGTAGGACGGAATGTGTCCTGCGCTTGATTCTTTGGTTTGGGACAGTTATCTCCCGGGAAATAGAAATGAACACATTTTATCATTCTGTGACTGGTGTCCCCTTTCTTTCCCGTTTGTCTGTGTTCCTTTTCCCGCAGTTTCTAAAGCACAAAACCTAGCCCGAGACGGACTATCTTTAAACAGTTTCTGCGAGTATCGTTTTTAGCTCAAGTTTTAATTAGCAATTCATTGCGAAACTATCTTGAGATAGAATATTTAACTTTCAGCTATTGTGACAGAAATGTCTTCAATAAAGAAGACGAAACTTTTAAAACACGTAACGGCTAACATAGTTTCATGATCAAAAAAAGAAATATCTTACCTTGCACCCCTCAGTAAGAACCCTTTTTTGTAAGTTTTGATCGTCAGCATCAGCAATCGCCTAAAAAATAGTTACATTACCTTAGCTTTTAAGGCGGTCAAAATAATTAAGTCGAAGTTATTCTGTATAAGCTAGCGACATTTATTTCTCTTCTTCTCATTGTCTTGCAAACTGATCACACAGCGAAGAAGGAGCAAAAGGCCCAAAGCGGTAAAGCAGCTAAAGGACCTAGACTATAAATTTTCCTGTTACGGTGATTCTAACGCATCGACGCGACAAAACATCAGTTTTATCGTTTTAAAGTTACTACAGATTTTTTTCCTACCCAGAAATAAACGATCTCACACTTTACTGAGACTTCTCAGTTCTCGAGTCCCTGTATTGCAAGAAGAATCCTAAACGCTCTGGCATCACAATATCGGCGCTATTTTGTTACCGCAATTCTTGAAAGATGTGTCCGTAGAGATCACCTACCAACAGGATGCCACTTAAGGCCACGATCATCTTGAACGCCATAGTAGTGCGTAGGGAAGGTAGTGCGTAGGTAGGAAGAATTGTTTCAGAAAGGAACTACTTGTTTGTTGGGGCAGAGTAACCTGTTCAACAAGCCCTCTGACTTTCCTTAGAGAATGGATACCTGTACAAAAGGAGTAAACAAGTGTAAAACACGAAACCGTCCCACGGATAACACGTTTCGCAAATGACCGAAGGGCACCACGAAAAGCACCATCAATCAAAATCATTCAAGTAATAAATTAAACACGAAAGACCGCGTTTGACCGCATTTCCAAACACCGAGAAGAGAGATGAAACTACGGCGCGTAGCGGGGTATTTTTGACAAACTTTGAGATGTTTGGAATTGTGGTCAACTCGGCCTTTAGTTTTTGATATACCTTCTTAAGCAAAGCTAAAACTGAAGAGAAAACTGAGAAATAAAATCGTAAACATCTCTGATAATTAAGATCAGATATCCAAACACCGTCACGGTCATAATTTCCTTTGTGACGACTTGATGAATTATCAATGAGTTTGAGAATACTTTTGATAACATGACATTTTTATCGTTTTCTTTTACTTCCATACGTCTCTACGTCCTCACTTATATTCTATTACAAGAACAAGGTTCGGAAAATAAGGGTGTGGTTTGTGCCGCCTTGTAAAGAGCTCATCGTCTCTCACAAATACAGCACACTTTATCTAATTTGGATTGCTTTTCTCGTTAATTTTACCACAGCCATAAGTTCATTTCATCACCGTAGTAAATTGAAATTTATTCCACTGATATCAAGGTAGAAAACGTCACACCACAATGGATTTTTCCGCTGGGACGGAATTATCATTGTAAGTCCAGCGAATAAATAATTTTGAAACAAACGGGTCGCCATATCAGAGAGCCCCAAAATCATTGGTTTTGAATGATAATTGTTTTGTTTGATCTGCGCGGCTGTTATGCAAATAAAAACGGTCTAGGCTTAGTTTTGCACTTCAGAACAAACTCCTTTTAACGCAAATATTAACTTTATAAAGGGAAAATATAAACATCGGTTTACCTTGCAAATTCATTTCCTAGTTGTCTAAAGGCAAGAAATTCAGTTAGGTTAATAGAGGGCCTTATATAACTGCGTGTAAGAGGTCTTTGACGCCGACATTCAAGACAAGCAGGTCTGAGTTTCGAGCAATTCACCGCCTGAGACGGGAAAGGATAGATATTTTGTAAGTCGTTCCAGCATTACTGTGCTGTATCATGTTTGTTTAACTAACGACACGCGCACATCGCGAAAACTGCATAATGTGACGTGATGTTCACGGAGCTAATTATCTCTGTAACTTAGGTCATACCGTTTTAACGACAAAAAACTCAAGTAAACTCCACATTCTCGATATCAACCTAGTCGAATTTCACAATTCCTCTACCCTCTGTTTCAAGCAAAACACTGGGAGCGTGCATCGTACGCTGCCAATTCTACCTTGATATTAATTAACTACCGTGATCAAATAATCGCAACAATCACAGCAGCAACGACTAGGTAAAGGCATAAATTAGTTCCATGTAAAACGCTTGGACTCCGTCGTCCCTTCTTGTCGATCCTTCCCCGTCCGTTACTACCGAATAGCCTTGAATCGAGAATGTACACGTTGTTTTGAAACTAAAGCAAGTTATTTGAGATCCTGCCTGACCAGTGCTTCGTCTTTGTCTGAACTTCTATGAGCACGAAATGTTAATTGACAGCCAATCCCTGGAGGCAATTTTGCTCATATTTTTTCTACTGCTTTTTTAAACAACCATCAACAGCCCGCTTCGGATTAGTTTCATCAGTTTTTAACAGCAAAAGAACTTTAAAAACAACCATCAGATTATCGATGGGGTGCATTCAACTAAATGAGAAGTAAGTCTCTTGACCGAACATTGGGCGAATTTACCGCTTAACATTTTTAAAACGAAAGCCGTTGCACTTTCAAAACCAGCAGCCGATGTTATTGTTCTCAAATTCTTTATCAGCAAAATTTTTCACTGCCGCAAGAGATTCGAATGGCCGTCAAACTTTCGACCGGATGAATTTAACGTTAGTCCAGGCTCTGGGTAAAACACGTGACGTATCAAACTATAAATGAATGCATCAATGCGATGCATCCGTTGTGATTTTGCCCATACAAAAAAATATAATTCAACGTTGTTGATGTTAAGTTCTCGGTAAATTCTCTTCGCCGCGCGAGAATCGAATAATAATACCGTCAAACTGTCGATGGGAGTAATTCAATCAAATTAAAAACTAGCTTTTAGAAGAATATTCGACGTATAGAACTCTAAAGCCTGGTTTTCACTAGCGACACAAGCACAAGCACAAGCGCAAGCACAAACGCAAGCAGTAGGGATGATCCAAGTGAAAACCAAATTCGACGCAAATACAAGCACAAGCAAAATCACCCGAACCTCCCAAACCGTTTAAGCGAGGTAATCTGGATCCAGTGTTTTCATCGGCCAAACATAACCACGTGTGGTAAATATCCTTGCACTTGTGTCATTCCTAAGCGGCATTTTGTTTTCACTTGTTACAGCGCAAATACAAGCATAAGCGCAAGAACAAGAAAAAGGAAAAATTTTGATCCTTGTACTTATGCTTGTGCTTATGCCTGCGTCAAGGCCGTTTTCACGGTGAAATAAGAATTATTGTGCTTGCGCTTGTGCTTGACCTTGCGTCGCTGGGGAAAACCAGGCTTAAACGAATGAGTAAGGACCTTCGTTGTGATTTTGTCGGCGAATGAAAAAATTACATATAATTCTATGTACGGTCCATTTCTTGTTATGGTCGGTCGTATTCTAGCAAATTTTTCACCGTCACAAATTCCAAAGACTGTCCAACTGTCGACGGGAAAAATTAATATTTATGCCCCCTTCCATCGAGTGGTTTTCGATCATATTGACTACACGACCGATTTAAGCCAACAGTCGAGCTCTGTTTGCTAGAGCGCTTAAAATAACGACAGCAACCTGCTGGGATAATAATTTGGTCATGTGTTGTGGCCGCTTTTAACTGATAAATTACTAACTAATAATTAACTACATTATGACATAATAATCATTCATAAAGTATATAAAGTCGTCATACCAACGATTTAAAAGTAATTTAAGCTCTAGTAAAGGTGAGGGCCACGAAAAAGGCCAGAAGGACGCTGTTAAGCGGCCAGCCACCCCCACCCGAAGACTGTTGGCAAACTCTGAGACATCATAAATATAAACGAAGCTTATCGCCAGGAAGCATTAAGGATGCGACAACACAGCACCTGCGTGTGTTATCCATTGCACTAATTCATAGCTAGGGTGTTGATAAGTCAGTGGCGAGACTAGGCGTTCGTATATATTTAAGGAAAGCGTTTGATTTCCAGCGACCTAACAAACGAATCTGAGTGTCCAAAAAACCTTTGGCGGCTGCCCAGCTTGCGGCACCAATACGAAAACTATGTGACTTGTATAAAGAAGCATCTAGGTTGTTAAACTGCAAGGCATTATTAAGTTGTGTGATAAAGAATGATCTAGAAATCGGCCTCCCATCCGGCCAGCAAAACAGGGGACCTGGAGTATGTCCTCTTAGCGAGATATAATCTAAGATAAGTTGCACCGGACCACAATTGATCTCAGGATAAATATAAATTACAAAAGGTTGACTTGGGTCGCTATGCTTATATTGAAAAAGAGAAAGTTGAAGGGCCTAGACATGGCCATGCTTGTCTACTAGACGATCTAACTGCGTTATATTTATAACGCAGAGTTGAATTTTTTGTCCAGTTGTGGTGGTCATTTCTCCCATTCGCAAAAAGGCAAAAAATGCCAAAGAGCACATGCCTGACATTAAGCATTTCTGATAAGCTGGCGTGGCTGTATGTGTGAACGATTGTATTAGCTGGCGTAAGATTGGCAGAGTGATTGGTAAGCGAACATCTCTGACTGGAGCTAATTTCCTATAACCCTTAAGAATTTGAACAATTATTGTCGCTGTAGTTGGGTCTTCTACCCCGACTAACTTATGTACGTAACCAATAGCGGAAACGTAAGTGGTCACTGATAAGGAAGCATAGTGAAGAGAAAACAAAGGTGATGTAAAGAGCGCTAAAACAGCTAATTGCACTGGCAGTGAAATAACCGAGGTATCTAGATATTGAGCAGCCCAAGTGGTGAACAAAGTCCAAGGCCGTCTGTAAACTCTAGCCGAGGCGCTGTTTAAACTGGCAGCTAAAAGTTTCTTAGTTATATCCCCCAGTTCTCTGGTAACAGATGGGGAGGCACGATTGTCGGTTCTTGGTCCGCATCCACCTGAAACCGCGATAAGGCGTCAGCTCTCGTATTTAAAATCCCGGGTAGGTGGATTGCTCTGAATAGAATATTATGCCTCAAGCAGGACAAAACCAGGGCGCGGACAAGAACCAAGAGCTCCCTGTCCTTTGTTGTTTTCTTATTTATAGTCTCCGCTAGCGCCTGATTGTCAGTATGAAACATGACACATCTATTGGCTAAGTTATCCACCCAGATTCGGACGCTAAGTACAATCGGAAACATTTCAAGTACTTTGATATTCTTAAATTTCCATTTGATGGGCCATTCGCCGTCAAAGCACTTATGTCCAAAAACGGCACCATAACCTAAAGTTCCGGAAGAATCCGTGTACAAATGTAACGTTACTGAGGAAACCCAAATGAAATCTAAAAAGAATGATTTGCCATTAAAGTGGTTAAGAAACTGTAACCACATGTTAAGATCTCCTTTCACGTCATGTTTTAAACGAATTAAGGTCATTCCGCTGAAATAGAACCTGCACTGAGATTTTTGTGAAACTTTGCCTATCGATTGCTTATATTATAGGAACTTAAGAATGGCTGACTGTAAGGATCGAGAAACGCCGGTCAACGACCCATTTGGCAAATCGCTCATATTTTGCCCAAAGATACCCTTAGGTGACCTAATTCTAAAAATCATATTTAAAGGTTCCAGCGAATTTTTATTTTTCAGAAATTCGCAAAAATTTGAAAGCGCGGTCAAAGTGCGGTTTTTCGTGTAATAAAATGACAGAAATAAGGTCCGAGGACGAAGCGCTGCTTAAGTCTTAAAATAGTTTCAATTGACTTCAAACATCACACAAATGTGGAACAACCACTCTAATTTATTCCTCGTTTTGAACTAATCTCAGAGATGTTGATATAGTGGTTTTCCGAATCATTTTAAAAACACCTATGAAGCGTGTGAAAAATAACGGCAAAATATAGGTCATGTTTAACAGCATCAAAATGCATCTGGTACCTCACTTTCCGATTATTTTACTTTACAGCCTTAAAATATCATTATTAAACATATACCATGCCAAGTTTCATGCTCGAACTCGCAGTATTTCCCTTTGAGAAAAACGAAAATCTATGTCACTGTGTTGGGCGCAAATAACACAATAATTACACACGAGCAAGAGACAAATCAATTTCAACGGCGAAAGTAAAAGGCTGTCATTAATTAAAATCCCGTCAATTCACTGCTATCAGTAGAAACATAATGTCCACTACATAAAAACTGTTTTTTAGACGTTTTCGGAACATTGCGCGTTATCTTTGTTTGATTTCCTGTCCGCCGTCATGTCTAGTTTGTCATCACGTGTATTTCCTTAATGTAAACAACACTGTCAACGGTTGTCATAACAAACGCAAGAGATTTCCTGGAACATTAATGTTTTCGATTCAGCAAAACGCTTTAAGTTCGTTAAGATAGAATAATGGGCCAACTTGGAATGCTGTTTAGCATTAAGGACGTTAAAGGACTGTAAATTAATCGAGTTGAAATATCTTGAAGCAAATCAAAATCGCGCCCTTATTCTAATTTGGTAAACAGCCGATCTCCGTTCAAGTTCAAGAAGTCGAGAGGTTAATCCGGCAATGTATCACCGGTGCAACAACAAAATCAAACCGAGGTCATCAAAAGTGTATGTTTAAAAGTGTAGTGGCAAATTTCAAATAAATTTCGCCTATATAAATTGGAAACAAGAAGTGAAACGGTCTGACCCGAAACAAATAAACAAAATATTAATACGACTAATTTAATCCGAGAATGTTACAGAAAATATACCTAAAAGCCGTCGATTCCCCTCAATACCACTCCACATCGCCTTAAAGCGCCCAAGCTTTCTGTTGTAAGAATCAGGGGCCTCATGAATCTGTTTTTACTATATCGGCAACCATGCTGCGGGGCTGATATTCGAGACTTAGTAAATGTTGTCACACAACCGCACGGGCAGCCCAGTCACGCCTTTCACTGCTCTTGCGCAAATGTTCAACATTTCGCGATTTCCATAAACCGATTAGAAGTTTAAAGTAGTGACAGTAGATTGAAATGCGCTTTTTAAAGCTGTCCTATCCAGGAGCAATTATTTCTTGTTCTTGAATGGCTCTTAGCTGTAGCTACAGTCCAGCGGGGAGGGGGGAGGGAATACTCCGGGAAATTTCGGATATCTGTATGCCGTGGAAGATTAAGTGGTCTCTAGCTCTTAACGCCAACACTGAAACACCAGATGATTCTGCGACCTTAACATCAGTGCCATTGTCAACGGGTGTGACCGTGGAAGCGTCTGCTGATGTTTCCATGGATAGAGGATAGAAACTATGTACGGCAGGGATGTATTAATGTCTTCAAGGCGGCTGCATTCGTGTCTTTCATATACTGTCTACTTTAGAGAGGCACTTGTCTCTGAAGAAATGTACTCAGTCCGTGGAGAGACATTCCCTTACGACCTTAGCCAAAATGTCCTACAAACCCTGCTTGGAGCAAGCGTTGGCGCTTGACTCAAGGCCACAATAGGTCACCAAGAAGTCCTTGTTGCTTTAAAAGAGGGTTCGGCTTTCAGGGCAGTCAGTGACCAGCGGAAATCGTATCTTATAGCAAAATTCCGCATTGGCCTAAAGAACCTGAAACTGACTATGCTACGGTGCGGTTGCGAAGACATGGAACTAGATATACCTCTTCACTCGTGCGCGAAAGAGTTCCATCCTCGGCGCTTCTGAAGTATTTTACTAACAATTGCACTTGCCGGAAGTATTCTTAGGAACTTTCGGTGTTTGGTTTCTTCGATATTTAGCAACATCTCTTGCGGCGGGGGGGGGGGGGTGGTGGGGGAGGGGAGGAGGATCGTTAAATTTTTGTAGAGAGGGAGAGGGAGTCAAGGAGGAAGACCCTTTAGAGGAAAAACTAACAGCCGAATCGTCTCAACCTCTCTGGGAACGAGGTTGGAATCGTCACCCTTTCCAAATTCGCTGAAGCGATTAATTTACCTTTATCAACTTAAAAACAGATGATCTAATGTAGTTTGTTTCCGACACTGCGTGCAGACGCAGCGCAACAGTGTCTTAACAAACTAATCTTTCTAGAACATGGGAAAACATAGATATTGCGAACAGCCTACTTTCCTTAAAATAGTTTTTCACGAAGAACTACTTATTTATGATTCTTTTATACTGAAAAAGAAACCCTTGACCATTAGCGTGTTCATAAAGATACATGGTATCATTGTAACAGTATCAGTTCATTAGAATAACACAGAGGCCTATCAGGGTAAAGCGTAGGGACAATCTGCAGTCCTTCCACCAGTGGTTCAATATCACTCTTCTGTTAAGCTTTGGGAGTTGACTGACTTGACTCGTGGCTCCCTGCCACGCCCATCTAGTAGTTAGTCACCCCAGCATGTGTCGAAAGAAAACTTGAGATTTTATCAAATACGATTAGCATTACAACCAGACCGATTGCGTGTTGGACAACGCTAAATTACAATGCGCAACAGGCTTTTCCGGTTGAACTGTTTTCCCACCTGTCCACGGTCAATGCAATATGCGCGCCAACAGGTAATTGACTCAGCGGAGCTAAACTCAAAATTATTTAGCTTAGTGATCCCTGTGATACTTCGAGAATCATCTGGTGTTTCAGTGTTGGCGTTAAGAGCTGGAGACCACTTAATCTTCCACGGCATACAGATATCCGAAATTTCCCGGAGTATCCCCTCCCCCCTCCCCGCTGGACTGTAGCTACAGCTAAGAGCCATTCAAGAACAAGAAATAATTGCTCCTAGATAGGACAGCTTTAAAAAGCGCATTTCAATCCACTGTCACTACTTTAAACTTCTAATCGGTTTATGGAAATCGCGAAATGTTGAACATTTGCGCAAGAGCAGTGAAAGGCGTGACTGGGCTGCCCGTGCGGTTGTGTGACAACATTTACGAAGTCTCGAATATCAGCCCCGCAGCATGGTTGCCGATATAGTAAAAACAGATTCATGAGGCCCCTGATTCTTACAACAGAAAGCTTGGGCGCTTTAAGGCGATGTGGAGTGGTATTGAGGGGAATCGACGGCTTTTAGGTATGTTTTCTGTAACATTTTCGGATTAAATTAGTCGTATTAATATTTTGTTTATTTGTTTCGGGTCAGACCGTTTCACTTCTTGTTTCCAATTTATATAGGCGAAATTTATTTGAAATTTGCCACTACACTTTTAAACATACACTTTTGATGACCTCGGTTTGATTTTGTTGTTGCACCGGTGATACATTGCCGGATTAACCTCTCGACTTCTTGAACTTGAACGGAGATCGGCTGTTTACCAAATTAGAATAAGGGCGCGATTTTGATTTGCTTCAAGATATTTCAACTCGATTAATTTACAGTCCTTTAACGTCCTTAATGCTAAACAGCATTCCAAGTTGGCCCATTATTCTATCTTAACGAACTTAAAGCGTTTTGCTGAATCGAAAACATTAATGTTCCAGGAAATCTCTTGCGTTTGTTATGACAACCGTTGACAGTGTTGTTTACATTAAGGAAATACACGTGATGACAAACTAGACATGACGGCGGACAGGAAATCAAACAAAGATAACGCGCAATGTTCCGAAAACGTCTAAAAAACAGTTTTTATGTAGTGGACATTATGTTTCTACTGATAGCAGTGAATTGACGGGATTTTAATTAATGACAGCCTTTTACTTTCGCCGTTGAAATTGATTTGTCTCTTGCTCGTGTGTAATTATTGTGTTATTTGCGCCCAACACAGTGACATAGATTTTCGTTTTTCTCAAAGGGAAATACTGCGAGTTCGAGCATGAAACTTGGCATGATATATGTTTAATAATGATATTTTAAGGCTGTAAAGTAAAATAATCGGAAAGTGAGGTACCAGATGCATTTTGATGCTGTTAAACATGACCTATATTTTGCCGTTATTTTTCACACGCATCATAGGTGCTTTTAAAATGATTCGGAAAACCACTATATCAACATCCCTGAGATTAGTTCAAAACGAGGAATAAATTAGAGTGGTTGTTCCACATTTGTGTGAAGTTTTAAGACTTAAGCAGCGCTTCGTCCTCGCACCCTATTTCTGTCATTTTATTACACGAAAAACCGCACTTTGACCGCGCTTTCAAATTTTTGCGAATTTCTGAAAAATAAAAATTCGCTGGAACCTTTAAATATGATTTTTAGAATAAGGTCACTTAATGGTATCTTTGGGCAAAATATGAGCGATTTGCCAAATGGGTCGTTGACCGGCGTTTCTCGATCCTAACAGTCAGCCATTCTTAAATTTTGAAATGAAAATGAGGGGTCCCCATGTTAGTTTAGGAACAAAAACACATCCTTTATACCCATATATATCCTTACAATAGCACCATGATTGTAGCTACGATTGCTTGCTAAATTCACGTTTCCGACGATTGCTTTTTGTTCTACACTGAGAATTGGTCCATATTTATTTTACACAGGGAAATTTATTACTCAATTCAAAACAACAGAAAAAAAATGATAGGTCACCATACTCGTTTGCGAGAAAATGACGATTTACCTCTACCGCGAGGTCCATCAGTAAAGAAAAAGCCGCCATTTTTTAATGCGCGCGCGCTAATCACGCGTGAAATTATGCGCAGTAGGGATGCGCAATGCAATACTGGGGAATGACCTTAAGTGGGTCGGGCGACGTACACCCACTGTGACGTTAATCATACGTCTAAGAAAAGTCCGACCTGGTTGAACTACTGACCAGGTGAAGTTCAATAAACCAATAAGAGATTGCATTTCTCGAAGAGAAACCTTTCTACGCTTTAAAAAGTCTTGCAACATGTTCCTACATTTCTCTAACTTGTCGTGTGGAAGACGAGCTTCCATTTGATATGTATCAAGCTCAATTAATACCCGCGAAAGATAAAACAGTATGCGGACCTACGGTTTTTTCAGGTGCCATTGGTACTCCTAGCTCATCACAAGTCTTAAGAAATTTAGAGAGGCTATTGGAGCAAGTCGAATGGTCGGGCTCAATAATAAGGAAATCATCTAAGATACGCAAAATGCCCGGAATTCCTAATTTATGTCGGGCAATCCACTCTAAAGCTGAACTAAATGTTTCAAAAATCTTACAGGAGCTTGCACACCCCATACGGAGGCATCGATCATAATAGAATTGTTCTCCCAAAACATTCCTAGCAGATCATAATTGGTTGGTGAAACCGGGATTAAGCGAAAAGCGTTTTTTATGTCTGTTTTGGCTAGCGCGCAGCCCCTGCCTTTGCGCCGTATTGATCTGACAGCATCGTCTATTGATGCGCAATGAACGCTAGACGCGATTTTAGGAATGTGAGAGTTAACAGATTTACCAAATGGAAAAGACAGGTGATGAATTAAGCGATATTCTCCAGGCGTTTTCTTAGGAATCAGACCTAAAGGCGAGATGCGCAAAGACGGAAGAGGCCGTGTGTTAAATGGCCCTACTATACGACCTAAATTGAGCTTTTCATTTACAGCGTCGGGATTTTGAAGTGCTGGCAACAGATTAACGCAAGTGGCCGTTTCTCTAAGTCCAACATAATCAAGTGAAAAACCATTTAGAAATCCATTAATAAGATATTGTTTCGAAGTTAAAGGATAATTAGCTAAGTAAACACTTAATTTATTTACCCGTATTGGTGTTGGTAGAGGTGTTGGCTGGGACTGTGCGTGAGGTAGCAGCTGGGGGTTTTGAAGAACAACATTTAGATGCTGGGTGTGCGGCACCGCATTTAAAACATTCGTGTTTGAAATTACACCCAAAACACTTGTCCCCTTGGTGAAATTTCCAGCAGAAGCCTCTCGGAAAGGGCTGTTTAAAAGGCCTAGCACTAGAGCTACCTGACATGGCGGTCTGTGATGAATTCAGGTTCATGTGGTGCGCCTGCAACCACAATTCCCAGTGGATATCGTCCCATGGAAAAAGTGACTTCTGCCTTAAATACCGGAAATTTTCGTCGTAGTATTTCTAGTGGGCATTTTTAGCTGCTAAATCACGCACCGTCGCACTATATCTCATTAAAGCCGGGGCGCTCTCAGGAAATCAAACCGTATATATTGCAACAAATATTTGAAAGGCAGAGGTCCAGTGATCTATTGTGGTGATACGCTTAGTATTCTGGACAGGCTCGAGAGTAACAACCGGCTGGTTTGACGTGGCTGGTGTTTTGACAGCAAAATTGTATTTTGGGTCACCCTGGATAGAAGAAAACAGACTACCGAGCTCGACATACTCATTGGCCCAAATTTTGGCTTGAATTTTTTTAGGCACCCGACTTGCTAAGGGAATGCAAATCAATTTATGCACCTGTTGTGGCTGGTTGTTACTATCGAGAGTGTCAAGGTGATTAGGATTCAAAATATCATGGCCCTCACCAGTTAAATTGCCTACTACATCAGCAAATGACTCCTGTACAGCTGCAACAGTCCGGGATGTATTCTGCGCCACGTTGACGTTGGTACTGGGGAAGGTATCGGCATCAGTAAGACCCTTAATCACTGCCGCTGAAATCGCCGATGTCAAGGCGGGGATGGAAGAACCAGAAGGGATATTTGGAATGCTAGAACTGGATGCGGCCGGGGTCCCAATGTCAACACTGGGTACAGTTTGTGCAGATGCTAATGGCTGACGCTGTAGTTGGCTAGGATGAGAACCGTTCAGGCTGTTAATCCCTCGGCCCGTTCGGGCGCGCTTCGACGCAGTAGGTATGGTGCGCTTCGAGTGTGCCTTTTTGGAACCAGCAGACGCACCAACGGTGCCTGGGACCGCACGGCGTTTTCCACGAGTCAACATTATTGCTGGGTTGTAGAAATCTATAACAGCAAATACAACAAGTGGGCCTTACGTTTCGCCAGATTTCTTAAGGGTGAAATATGCGAAGTAACTGCGACCGGGATACAAGAACATTATGGCAAAGGCTGAGAAATCTACAGGTCATTTACTGAGTAAAATATTCAGGTATGTACAGTGATCTTAGGCTCGCGCAGGCCTTTGCGTCGCCAGAATTCAGCGAACGATAAAGGTTCAAGAACCACGTCCAGGTATTTATTCAATGTGTCTACAGAAGAATTATACCGTGGACAATGGGAAGGGAGTGTCGCTCTGTGAATGACCTGACATAACACTATAAAGGCTAAATTGCACTCCTCGTGAAGTTTACAAACTCTCGATAGAGGAACCCACGGTTTCGGGGCGATGCCCAACCTCACACAGGTTATTAGACCCAATCTCTAAGACAACAATATCAGGCTGCAAAGCTCTAACGTGGTCCAGGTCAAATGCCAGAATTTTAGCGACAGTTCGTCCCCCAATCCCCAAAAAGTGAATTTCTACTGAGGACAAATCAAGTCCGGGAAAAGTTCTAGAATCAAGGCCTCCATAAAGGAAAAATTGAAAACGTCTCACAAACGAGTGCCCCAAAATAAGAACTTTGCTCTTGCTATCCATAGCAAAAATACGAGAGAAATATATCTGTTATAGATATACACGGTATATAAAAGGAGAAAGTACTTAACTTTGTTTCCTTGTTTGCTTTGATTGATTGCTTGAACGACTTCAAGATTTAGCGTTACAGACTAAGAGGGCGAGTCACAGCTAGCGTCGCTCTTTTACCCTCTTGTGCTCCAGGAAAACGAGGCAATGTACTTTTACTGAACAGGGTGTGACAATTACACAATCCTACTTTCTATTGTAATGAAACTGCCTGACTGTCTCGTGATTCTTGCACAACTCCAAGGTATTGTCTAAGGTATCAAATGACGGTAATACGAACGCAGCAATCTACCCACCTTTACCCTTGAATGACCCACACATGTCATGTCAACACCCGATACAAATTAAATGTTTAACCGAGGAGGTGACATAAAAACTGTTATTTGCATGTAACTAAATCATTAATGAAGAGCTAACTTTTCAGCCGAACACTGAACACATTGAACTCCTACAGAACGCGTCAATGCCCTCGCTGTGAGTTACCGATCCACAACGCGCAGTCAGTTACAAATTCCACTCCCTACTGGGCTCAGTAGGGACAAACTTTAATTTTCCTGCGCCTCCCTTGAATCATTTTTGCGGAATCTGCAAAAATCTAGTAGGCACGAGAACAGCAGTCTCCAGGGTAGAGAACGAGGTTGCGTTCGGTTACTACTGAAGGAATAGCCCGCAATGCAGGAGTATTTTGTTCCCGGTGAAGGGACTCCCATATTAAAAGAACGGGGTGCTCGTCGTACCTTTTAGGGGTTAATGACGCGGTTTTGGTACCTCTAGGAGTGTTCAGCCGCGAAAGGTCCACAGCGGGAGCTTTTGCGATACCTTTTAGGGTATTGAGTCAAAAGAAATAAGACAGGAGATAATGTTTGGTTTTAGAATTGGTGCCTCTTAGGGGTAAAAAGTATTTCAATCCACGCCCACAAAACAAAATCTTGGTGCCTCTTAGGGATGCTTTTCAAAATTTCCAAAGAGCACCCCCCGCAGCAACATGAAATGTTTGGTGATCTTCAAAGACTACTTCGTGCGTGAAGCTAATCCCAAGAATACGGCGTTGCTACCACCAAAAGTTAAAATAGGGGATTAAGTCGCATTACCGTTCTTGAACAAACCGGTGACTGTAGCTTCTCGTTCCCAGAGCCCAGGCTACCAAAAAGAAGAATACAAAAGCAAAAACCGACACAACGTAGGATTATTTTTTTGAAGGTGTATTATATTTCGGCTGGCCAAACCAGCCTTCTTCAGGTACAATGAGAATTTTACATTGGGACGTGTTTTTATTTAGCCGATATTTTCGTAATACCGGAAATACGTAAAACTAATTGACAGTATTGAAAGTATCGGCTACATAAAAACACGGAAAAAACTGACTCAGACCTGAAGAAGGCTGGTTTGGCCAGCCGAAATACTGTAGTACCCCTTCAAAAAATCAGCCTACGTTGTGTCGGTTTTTGCTTTTGTATTCTTCATTTTATATGTGAAGCCGATTAGATCACTATTGATCCAACGTATACCAGCAGGATCATCGTTCCGGTTGCTTGCTTAAATATTTTATATCAAAAAGAAACCACGAGAATTCCGCTTGGTGCCGGGTTGCTTATAAAATTGTCTGCGCGCGCTCATTTCTCGGTCAGAAAGAAGATACTGGGAATAACATAACTTAAGGTGGCTCCTTACGGTAATCATTTATGGCGTTGCGCGCGCAAGTGTTATGTTTTGAATGCTGTTTTTGCATTCGCTTTCACACCTAGTCCTCTCAAACTTATTACATGTAATAAGCAATGATTAAATAGTGTTTTGCTATCATCTCTGTTAAAATTTTGAGATTTAGTCTTAAATTATAAAAGCCCAAACAAATGTGCTTTTTACTGTTTTTATGCCTTTATTTGTGATTTTCATGAATTTCCTTCGGTGAAATCTTCCAAAATTTTTACATCACATCGCTTCTAGCGGGATACGAATTTTAAACACGAAAAAAGTAGGGTTTGTAAAGGCAGTTTTTTCGATATTTTCAAATTTATGGCTTTTACCGCTGCAAAAACTCTGGTCTTATAGATTTCCCTGAAAAACGAGCTCCGACTAAAATAAAATATTTATTACCAATCTGCCAAATTTTATGGAATTTCACCGAAGGAAACGCGAGAAAATTCACTGTCAGGTCTGCTTTTTGTGCTCATGTTGACGTAATGAAGTATCGAAAAACACTGACGTTATCCTTTGAGCGCGCGCAGATTACTTCCTCAGCGCTCGCGCGATCGTAAAACTATAGGGAGCCACCTCAAGGTGGCTCTCTATATACAAACCCTACTTTTTCCGTGTTTAAAATTCGTATCCCGCTGGAAGCGATGTGATGTAACAATTTTGGAAGATTTCACCGAAGGAAATCCATGAAAATCACAAATAAAGCCGTAAAAACAGTAAGAAACGCATTCGTTTGGGCATTTATAATTTAAGACTAAATCCCAAAATTTTAACAGAGATGACAGCAAAACACTATTTAATCATTGCTTATTACATGTAATTAGTTTGAGAGGACTGGGTGTAAAAACGAATGCAAAAACGGCATTCAAAACATAACACTTGCGCGCGCAACGCCATAAATGACTACCCCATGGAGCCACCTTAAAATCCATCAAATATTTCCGCTCGCGCGCGATTGGTCTCAACACGTCACGTGACCGAATATTCCCCACCTAAAACTGGGAAATATCCGAGATTAGTATAAATCTACTAGTCGTTCAAAACTTAATCTAAAACCTCTTCAGACACTTCGAAGACATCAAGAAGCGGCCGTCATTCTGTTAACAAGGGCACACTGCTACGCTACTCACAAAATAGATAGTGAGTAGCTAGCCAATCAGAGAACGGCATTCGTGATAGAACGCCAGTAGATTTATACTAATCTCGGATATTCGCTCTCGATTTCTATCGCGCGATAGTTGACTCAGGCTGCGCCCTCGTCAACTATCAAGCGATAGAAATCTAGAGCTCATAACCTAATTGTTTATTATAATCCATCAAATATTTTCGCTTGAGCGCGATTGGTCTAAACACGTCACGTGACCGAATATTCCCCAGCTGGGAATATCCGATATTCCCAAATTTTCAAAATTGCGCGTGTTCCAAAAAAGATTTGAAGGATAATAAACACAATAGCGTCCATCTGGCGAGAAAATGTGCTCTGATATTTGTCCTTGGACATTATCTGTTCCTTAAAGCTCACAGTTTTCCCCGAGCTACGCTCTCGGAAAACTGTTGGCTTCTCGGAACAGATAATGTCCGTGGACATATATACTAGCACATTTTCGCGCCAAATGGAGGCTATTGTTTATTTACCGCCTGCGCTTCTAAGACCATAACCTCATCGCTGCTCCCAGAACCAAACACTTGACGTTTGGTGATCGCGCCTATGCACACTCTGGACCTTTTCTCTGGAACCAACTGCCTAGTGAAATAAGACTAAGTCCAACCCTGACCGTTTTTAAATCAAAGTTAAAAACTTACTTTTTGAAATTAGCGTATAGCATGCCATAGTCTTATAACATTAAACACATTTTTCTTATATTTTTACTGAAATATTAATCTAACATTGTAAAGCGCTTTAGAATATTTTATAATTTTAGCGCCATATAAATCTAATCTTGTTATTATTATCTTTTTAACAGGAAAGAAGAGAATGGCGCCGCGTTCAGCCCGATACGTGGAAACTGTAAGCGTTTGGAAAGACCATAATTCTCACAATAGACGAAGGGATGTCGTGCTAGACCGTCTTAATATTTCATATCTTTACCTATTTTGCTATTCTGTCGTGCCGTGTATTCTCTCACGCATAGAATGCAGCAACATATCCCGAACCTTGACAACGGCCCCGGCAGTAAATTTGAAAGTTAATCAGCGAAGTGGGTGTAAAACAATAGAGAAATTAATCGAAAAATGTCGCGCCAAAGAGGGGTTGCGTTTTTCAAGTTTTAGCATATAGCTTTTACAGAAGAAGGATCGATCAAAAATATTTGACCACTCTGGACTTCTTAGTGCTTCTATAAACTCTGGTTGTTTTAATATGAAGTTTGGCCAATTTGGTCACCAGTGAGTATGAGAAGTCGCTTTTGGTTCACATTAAGGCTGGATTCCTCTTCAACTGATACCGCAATTTCTGTTTTAGCATGTGGTTATGACAGTCTAGCTTTCAAGGAAGCTTCACATAAAGTTTCGTATGATTTTGACGGTTGGAAGATTCCGGAGTTTCTGCATCGAGTTCTAATATCTCTGTCGTTTTTGCCTATAGAGGATCCCATGTGAACACAACTGACTTATTTCAAAACTCCTGCGAGTATATCATTGTATTCTAAACTCCGCCTCCAGAAAATAGCGCGTGTTGCATTGCAATTAACCATTCAAATCTGAACGCAGGGAAACCGAAGAAGTTAGTGAGAGACGACAGCGACATCTTAAGGAAACAAAGTAATTTAGTATACCATGTCCTCAAAAATTTAGGCTATATTTTGTTCCAAGTTTGAACTGCATTTTATTGGAGAATCTTTGTTTACAATATTTGCTTCATTAGCATAAGAGATACAGTTTCTGATGGAGCTACAAAGACATTAATTCTGAATATTGAAAGGGCACAGCACGATTAACTGTCCCAAGGAATTTGAGGCCGATGCCGAACAAAGCCAAGATCAGTCACCAAACAGAACAGGTAAGAAATAGACAAACTATGTCAACAGTTTAAATTTATATTCTGTCTGTGCACAGAGTGATATAGTGCCTTAACTTAACCCAGAAAGACTGTGGAGAAATAGACTTCAGTGGTGAAGAAAAACTAGCTTTGCATCAGTATTTGACATAAAATATATATTTTCCATGCTGCTGCAACAGACAGTATAAGCCCTGCTAGAAACTGCATAGCCCCATACCACAATTTTGACATGTGGTAAGACCCCTTTTAACAAAAAGTTGTAACTGTTGTTAACAGGTGAAAGACAATCACCCTACGATAAACTGCCTGAAGAAGAGAAAGAGAAAATCAAGACTGTGCTATTTATCATCAACAAGTTCTCTGTCTCACTACGTGCCTATTCTGGAATCCCAAGACCTGCCTCGTCCTTACTTGGTAGAACGCAACCAGAAAGAGCTTGACAAACAATGGTCTGAGCAAATTACTCACACCCCTGGGACACATCCTGGAGCTGAGTTACCTTTCAAGGAACTTCTAAGACACCAAATAGCCAAACATGTAAGCAGTGTGTTTTGTTAAATTGCAACCTTTTCACCCTTACTTATCTGCACAGCCCAGTCTTTAGACTTCAACACCTTCATATTCACTTATTTAATATCAATATTCATTTGCAAACATTTTTTTTTTTTACAGCTTACATCTACAGACAAAGCTGATGTGCCAACTTTTAAGGTAAGGAAACCTTATGGTTAAATAAGCAATTTCACAAACTATTCCGCTTTCAAATATACACAGAGTTGTGTACAACAAAACGTAATACCAAAAATAAATTTTTAATTTGTTAATGTCACTTGCTAAAACAACAACACTTCCTTTATATTTACAAATGTGCACGTGTAATTAATAGAAACCAAAATTTTGATTCCCTCATCTATGTAGGTGAAACTGTCTGGTGATGGTGCATCCTTCAAGATAAAGAGAAAGCCATGTCAAGCACTGGTTAGTCTCATTCTCGCTTAAGATATATAATATTAATTGTATTTCTAATATATATCCATACATTTCTAAGCCTTTAAACCTAAAAACCTTTGGCATAAATTTATTAGGTAAAAGATTAACAAGTTTATCGCCTTTCAGGAAATCGGGGTTAAATTGACCATGATTAATTTTACAAATGACGGTTTTCCCCATGTTTCATATTGGTAATCATGCTGTTGCAGCAATATAAGTCCCAGACGAGTACGAGACCCTCCGGATTGCTCTAGGCAACATTAGAACGCAGGTCAATGACCTAATCACCAAGGGCTTTTTGGAGATTGGAGACAGAACTGTGAAAGTGGAGTTCTTCCTTGGGGGTGACTACAAGGTACACTGTCTTTGAAAAGTAACTCAATTTTGCTAAGCAATGAAAATTTGGTAGTGTGAGGACAGCCTAGACTGGCAAATTAGAGACTTTCTTCTTGAATTTTATCTTATCTAAAGAAAAGAAATATCCTCTTTAAATCAACTATAATGTGCCTTGTTCCAACATTTATCAAATCAATGTTAATTCAATTTTGGTCACAGTTTCTCCTTCTGGCACTGGATATGAAGTCTCCAACTTCCCACAACAGTAGTATTTTGTGCAAGGTTCACGTCAATGAAAGGTATAGAGCATAAACATTACATCATTACATGCTCTAGTATGAGCTTGTAAGCAATTTCATTACAATACCAATCAACTTAGTTAAATCTGTTGAACACGTCAAATCTCTCAAAGCCACTGAACTACTTTCAAACAGCACAAATGAAGAGAAGGATAGACAACACTTGGGCTTCACAACCTGGTTGCAACGTTCAACCATTATTCAGTGTTCCCCTTGAAAATGTCCTCATTGATGAGCTACACTTTCTGCTTTGCATAACAGATAGATAGAGCATGGCATCATCCTTGAAGTAATTGGATGGGATGAGGTATTTAGGCATGTTTATGCACTAGTATAAAGACGTTTCTGATTATAATTGATAATCAGTCGGTTGGGTCAATCTGATTATTTTCATTCCCTTTGGCAGAGAACAAGGGTAAACCAAAATCAGCCCACAAAACCACCCACACAGACAACCTCATCAAAGCTGTCAGGTCGATGGGAATATCTTTCCAGATATGTAATAAAAAGGACAGCAAAGAAAAGGATTGGACCTCTTTGATGGGAAATGAAAAAAAAAAAACTTCTGGAGAACTTGCCTGCAAAGTTTCATGAGATTTTACGCCCAGAAACAGGGAAAAACCAAAAAGCTCTGGGAGGTATGTTTAACTGGAATGACTCTATGCTTATCTAAATTTCTTTAACCCACTGTGTGCTGCAGGACAAATTGCTAACAAGTACGCAACATTGGTGAGGCAAAGCATGTGAATTTTTAGCAGCCGTGTTTGATGCTAATGATGATATTGATGTTAAAAATCGGCTCATGTTAGATGCGTAGCTTGGAAAACAGGGCTATGATGAAACAAAAATTCATTTAGCCTGAGATAATGATTTAAATTTTTTCCAATACAGGACTTCTGGCAGTTGTACAATGTCATTAGTGACTGGACACCAGGGGAAGATCAAGTCCTCTCATTTCATTCCAAGGCAAACTCATCACTTACAATAAAATGTGTTCACAAGGTGAAAAGTTACTATTCAAATTTGGAATAACACATTCAGTTAGTAAAGAAAATCCAGATTCCTCACCAAAACGGATCAATAAAAAATTAATGTGTTATGTATATTAGATAAGCATTGCTATCCCACAAAAACAATGTAGTTTTGTTTGCACCACAGACTGATAGATCTTCAAATATTTTTAAACAGGCTGTTGAGTGGGGAAAGCAGCTTTTGAACATGGCAGGGGATGGTTACGCCCACACACGTCCAATCACACTGTACATCCATCTGATGATCTGTCATGTACCTGTGATGCTTCAGAAGTATGAGACTATGAAAATATTCACTGGCCAAGGTAAGATTTACCATAGCAAGAAGGGTAGCTTATCAACATGATTTGGTTTTTAAGTAAGATTCAACTCTCTCCTCCAATTCAGCTTCACATCAGTACCATATATATCATAAGGTAGTCATGATTATTTCATCACATTCCTAATAATGGGTTGTCAGGTGTAGAAAAAAAGAATGATGATTTTCGGAGACACTTCCACCAAAGAATTGACAAGTGGGATACCTGCAAATCACTGTTGATGGTTGAAAAAAGGGAGGAGTAATTGAAGCCATGGAAAAGGACAGCACGCCAATACACAAAAAGGTACACCAGAGTCTGGCATGAGAGAGAAAAGCAGGAGAGCGCGAGGAAATTTCCTCGACTAACAGAGAGCACAGAACAAGATGATGACCAACAAGCATCAACACAGATGCCACCAATACAATACAACGAGAGAGAGCTTAAGTCAATGAAAGTTCCTCAGTAGCGTGACATTCTTGAAGTCGAACTTGGACTGTCAGTGGGCAGGAGTAAAAGAAAACAAGAGCTTATCGAGACGATCTGCCAGTTTCATGCTTGCAACCAATAATTGTTTACTGTTCTATTTAATAGCGGACTTCAGATTCGAGTGCGAGTATGAGATCGAGTATGAGAACAACTTTTCAATTCTAGTTTTCAGGCTTCATATTATCACAACACATACCCATTTCATCCCATGAGCTACCCTCTCTGCCTAAAATCAGCATGAAGAACTTCACCTTCACCTTCACCTGTCCCCTGGCGCCAAGTTGGCATAGGCATGAAGAACTAGGGCTCCGGAAACGTCATTGGTTTGAACGTCGAAAATCGTACTTGTACTCAATCTTGTACTCGTAGTTCAATCTAAAACTCCCCAACATTACAAACTGTGTGAATCATGACTAGTAGGTTTGAAAGGCTGCTATGTATGTTTGTGAACATCCATGTAAGTGATCCATATAATTTAATAATCATAGCTATAAGAAATGCAAAACCAAACACTTTAAGCAATGACAATGAGAAGCATTTATGGTCAATTTACTAGATTTATAAAAATAGGGAAAATGATCAATTTCAAGTGGAAAGTAAAACATTTAAAAACTCTAGCTCTGTTGTTTCTCACAGAGAGGGTGAAGAATTTAGTACGTGTAAATTATATATGTAACAACACAGATGCAAACATTCACATGGGATATAAAATGTGCATTGATGAGTAGAACAGTTGATATGTATTTTCGGTTACAAGGGGAGGGCCACAGTTTTGCAGACCATTTTATGAGGGACCTATTCATTCTCCATTAAACATGTATCAACGCTGGTATAAAGCTTCATAAAAGCACAAGTAAACACTCAACAAAACTACTGCTCTAACTAAATTTTGTAAGTCCACTGAGGTCAAAAAGAGAAACATAACTCACCTTGATCATTCGCCCCATATAATTCCCTTTTCAGCCTGGCAACATAACTCACTCAATGAATTTTCATGCACCTTCACCGTTGTTAAAAATGGCGGCACAAATGGTGAGGGTTAAATGAGACCCAAGGACTAATGCTAAACAAAATGACGCGTGATTAATGGGTTTGGGTACTAGTGGAAAATTCCAGCCAGATTCCATGATCCATGAGCTACAAGTCAGAAAAGTCAATTAAATAATATCGATTACGGTCTGCATATTGTACTCACCATTTGGCTGCAAATTGTTCTGAAGTCTCGAGCGGTTTAAAATTGAACGCCACGTTCTCGGTCCTCGTTTTGTCTGTTTATATTTTGCCTGGGACATGAAGGCCTCACAGGCCTTACAACTACGACAAAAGTTGAGGGGTGAGTCGGGTGATACAAAAATCTGCTGGTATTAACCACTGAAGTCCAGAAACAAGAGGCTAGAGACGAAACATTTCTTGCTCACCCTACACAGTTTGCCATCGGCCTATGAAAAATCGCCTTTCTCTTCTAACACTAGACTGGAAGAATCTAATTTGAAGAACGGAATTTGCTGCCATTTGCCTCAAAGTATCATTCTCTGAATTCACTTTCATGCCTCCCATTTTCAGGTTAGTGTTATAAACGTTCGCTGAGACTTCATCGAGAAGCTGAGGGCACAATGTAATTTTCGTATTTCCGCTAAAAAATCAATTTGATACTCTTTCCTGGCTTTACGCTGGTTTCGCTAACGGCGGTGTTCACTTCTCAGCTAACCGAGTTTGGTTCGGCAGCGGATGAAAGAACGAGGAATAATCTATGTGCTCGTTTAAGTCCTAGGTCTATATATTTTTGTTTCGCGAAGTTTTAGTTTATCGATAGCGGCGAATGCGAATTAAATAGCTAGCGAACCGAAGTTCAGTGGCTAGCGAACATGAAGCGAACTCGAACGTAACGAACTTGGCAGGTAGTGAAACTGGCTGTTAGTCCAACGCTATAACAAAATCGAACCTCTCTGAAATCAATCGAACTCAGTAGAAAAGTTCGAGTAGTTCATTTGCTCTAAAAATTTGTGAGAGTTCCATTATGTTTGATTACCGAAATAAATCGAACTTAATCGTGTGATTGAGTTCGATTTCTTTCGTTTGAGGTCGATTAATCGAACGTTCGTTTTGGTTCGATTAGTTACATCGGGTTCTTAGGGTTACTTGCGTGATTTGTACACGTGTGATTACTAGACGCCTTAGCAAGAAAAATAGTGCGCGCTACTGAACCTCTGAGAAACTGAGGTAAGCCACGTTAAACCCACTAATTCCAGAAAACTATTAAGCAATTACATTCAAAACAATATTACCACATCGCATCAGCAACTGTAAAACATGCCTGACAGTTAGGAAATCCATTCTCAGAAGTTGCTATGTAGTTATTTCAACGATGAATTAATATAAAGCAATGACAAGTATACACGAGAATGCATTAGTCATTTCATGCGGAAACCAATCCTTTACCATTTCAAAATTGTAATTGCACTGTTTAATGTGAAGAAAAACGAGTCCCTGTTGGTAGGCATTCTGAAAAAGATCGAGGTTCCATGCCCGATGTCGGAAAGTTTGAAAAAGGCAACTTGGATAATTCACAAAAAAAAAAATTTCAAAACTTACCTCATGGAATTTCCCTGGCTGTAAATTCTAATCAAGGTCACTATCATGACACTTCGCTAAATCCACATCAGTAGTTAAGCACGTTAATATGTACCGTAACCAATCAGGAGGCCGTACATATCATTAAAAATGGCGAAAAAGGGCTCTCGACCAATCAGATTGCAGCATTTTGCTCATTAGCATAAAAGGCGCGAAATACCGTTATTTTCTGAACACTTCGGTGTGTCCAGCAGTCTTTTGCACTATGTCATGCGCATGTCCAAATAAGGCGTCGACCAATGCCTGAAATCGAGGTTGTGACGCACGTGTTCAAATAAGGCGATAGACAGGAAATGAGTTTTTTTAACAATTGATTTTTTATTGATTTTTTACAGGAAGTGAAAAAATTTACACTGGTTAGTATCCGTATGGATACGACTTGTAGGTGTCTTTGTCTACGACGCGTTTGTCGAAGACGAGTCCGTAGCGTTTGGTGTGTGTGATGACTTTGATATGTTTGGTGGCTGGGTTTCTGTAGAAGAAGTTTGGGTTGTCGACGGGGATGTTGCGTCGTTCACCGTTCTCAAGAGGTTGTTCGAGTTCGTCGAGTAGATTTTGTTTCATGACGTCATAGTTGAGTTGACGTGATCCTCGTACATTGAGGGAGAAGCCACGCACCTTACAGCAGACTTTGCCTTGGTGAGTTTTGTACCCGTAATTCTTGGGTCCGGCGGAGGTGAAATCGATGATGTAATCACCGTCGTCGAGCTCGTTGGTCATCTCTCCGAGGTAATCGCCTAGCGGGACATCGGCTTGACCCGGTTTGTGTGAGTAGATGACGGAATCGGTGTCAAAGTAGAGGACTTGTTGTTTTAACAGTTCCAGGTAACTGTATAATTTGAGTCGAGCCCAACAGGTGGTGAAAGCGGCGATGAAGATGTTGACTTTTCCGTTGTCGGGTGTATTCTCTTTGAGCTCGGAGTAGACGACTTCTAGGGCTTCGTCGTTGGCGATTCTGACTTGATTTACGTTGTGAAAGTGAGTGGAGACGAGTTCGAAGAGGTGGTGTGCGGTGTAGACGACTTCTGTGGTGGGTTTGTGTAGGTTTTCACCGAACTTGCCCCAGAAGGAGTTGAGCATGAGTTTGGCAGTGGCTTTGCGTCCGGGATTTTTCTGGATCATGTCCGGATCGAGGGCGATGCCTTCTTTCTGTCGGTATTGGTGCACGTACCGTCTCTTGTCTAGGGGGGTGTGGCACCAGTTCGGGTAGCCGGCGGATTCCTGCTTGATTTTTAGCCAGGTGTTCACGTAATCGGCAAAGAGTCCCGTACGGCGTTGTCTTTCAGGGAAGTGGTAGACTTCGTGGATCTTGATGATCGTGTATCCCATGGCAACGGCTTTCTCGATTTCGGGGGTGCACCAGGTCCCTCGTAGCGTGCGTTGCTCGGCCGTGTGAGAGCATTGTTGTGATTTCTCGTGGAGTGGTTTTTTCATTTCGTCTTCCACGCACGATCGGCAGAGTGGGAAGATGAGTTTTTTCTCGTGCCGAAAAGGTAGAACGGGATGGTAAAGTCCGCGAGGTGGTAGAATGTCCACTTTGGCCTTACCGAAGTAGTGACGGATGTCTTGGTCGTCGGGATTGACGATGATTTGTGGATGTCCTATGGGGTATTTACTTCCCTTGTTGACCCACGGGTAGAGTGACGTCACGTCGATGTACTTGATTTGCTCTCCTTGAGCCACGACGGCCTCGTGATGCAGTTTGACAGCGTTCGTGCGTCCCCCGAAGAAAGCGTCTCGGGGTTCGAGCGGTTGGACGATTTCGAATGTGGATAGAAACTGTCTGAGAGCAGGGTTGGTTTTGACTTCTTGGTTCCACTCGCATTCCCACTTGACGCTGAGCTGGTAACCTTGACGACGGAGAAGGTCGTGTTTGCGGAGTGTGGCCTCGTGGACTTCCTGCATGGTGCGATCGGCGTGATGGATGGGATATCGGTTGCGTTGTCGCGGGAAACAGTTAGGACATCCGTGCCATAGACATCCGTGGAATTCGTAGACGGTCCGAGTGATCGGATCGTATCCGTCCACGAGATGATTGTCTAGTCGGACTTCGCCGCCGTTTCGTACCGTGAGGATACGATCGCCTTGACCCGTGCGTGGTAACGAGTGTTCTTGCCAGGCTAGCCATTTCAGGGCTTCGATGGACTGATTGGATCGAGCGCCGTGCCATCCTCGCGGGGGTCTGGAGGCGATGGTGTCGAACGGGACTTGTTTCTTGCGCCAGAATCGATGGCAGGCGGAGGCGATGGTGAGGCATTTCTCCATGGGGTCGAAGTCGGCTTTTTGTTGGAATTCTTGCCGGAACTTTCGACAGCCCGCTTTGAGGAGTTTAACGTCCGACTCGCAGTAGGCTTCCATTTCTTCCTTTAGTACGAAATGGTAGTTGTTGTCGACTTTCTCTTGGTACCACTGTTCGAACTCTTCTTTCTTTTTGGCGGACATGCCGTCGGGATCGTACATGTCTCTCGGTGGCATGCGACCTTCGTACGATTGGTTTTCTCGGGTGTTGAATTTGTGTGGGAAGAATCCCTTGTGTAGTTCGGTGATTCCGAAGGTGGCAGGAAAGTTGGCCAGAGGGAACGGGAGAAAACAGAGGGAATCTTTGAAAGTCAGTCTGTCGGATTTCAGCGACAGTATCTTGGTGCCGACGGTGATTTGGTCGGTGACTTCTCGATGGTTGGCGTAACAGTGTTGCAGGATGAACATCCCGTCGTAGCCTTTGAGATTGTGAAAGATGGCGATGACTTCACGATCCTTACCGTCCCGGTCGACGGCGAGACCTTCGAGGTGATTGAACAACTCGTAGGTGCAATCGTCGCCGTAGAAGGAGTGAAATATATCGTCATCGTCGCTTTCCAGGCAGAGTAGAATGGGTGTCTGATTCCCGTTCTCGTCGGTGATGGCTTCGTAGTCGCAGTACACCTGAAGGGGTGGGTCTTTGTCTACCCAGACGGTCGTCTGGTCTGGATCGTCGGGTCTGGGTTCATCGAAGGGTCGCCCTTCGACTTGATTGCGGGGAACGCGTATCCTTTTGGGCTCGTCTTCGCGTGCGGGGATGCGTTGGATGTAACATCGGTGTGTAGGCAGATGGACTCGTTTTTCGCAGATGCTACATTCACCCCATTCGCACTTGTGACGATGACATATTCCTCGCTTGTCCTTGCGTTTAGCGTCGTAGACTTGGCAACACTTCTCGCACTTTTTGTGAGTGTCGCAGGTGGAGTATTCGTCGCCCCTCGGGACTTGTCGGTGAGCCTCGTGGCATCGGTCACCGAAGAATTTTCTGTTACACCGTGAACAGATCATGGTGGGTTCGGGAAACTTGCCTGGCGCTAGGGGTCGTTTTTTCTCGAGGAAATCGGCGCAGTCTCTTCGTTTGCAGGCGGTGCACCATTTACCGAGGCAGGGATGGTTGTGAAAGTCGTTGTGATCGTAGCCTCGATTGCATTCGTCGCAGAAGTAGGATCGACTGAGGAATCCGTGGAACGAACTGCATCCGTGGTAGTGATCGTCTTCTTTGATGAGACGTATGATCTTGGTCGAGGGTACGGGTCCTGCGTAGATGAGCATGTGGGGTGGATCGATGGATATGACTTTGAGCTGGTAACCGGGTAAGGCGGCCTGAAACTTTTGCAGCTCGGGAATACCACAGGGTCCTTCGGGAACGTCGGCTCGACGGTGGAGGTCTTTGGCCAATCGCTCTTGGACGGGACGACCCTGTAGGAGATTGCGGTAATCACGGTCACGCGTATTTCCGTTCGCGTCTACTCGGGCTTTCATGGTGACGATGGCTCGTGCGCAGCAGAGGGTGTCTTTGTTTTTGACCGTCACGATCGACCGTTTGACGATTCCCCGCACGGCGGCGCAACTCGGCCTGTATCGTTTTTTTCCACTGCCTGGACCTGGGGTACGTATGAAAGTGGTTTCCATGGTAAACGTGTCGTCGGGGGTGAATTCTTCGTTGGAGTTGAGTTTGGACGCGAGAGACTGGAGATAAACGGTTAGTCTTTCACCCCCATCTTCGAATTCTCGCACTGTGAAGGTGGTGGACTGAAAGGCGTGCGTGAAGGCACGGGACTGCATGGTGAAATGGACCGTGGAGTTGGGTGTCAGGGTAGGATCCTGAGCGATTTGTTGCTCGATGGATCGTTGAAGGGCCCGAGTCAATTCTTGGCCTAGATTGTCCTCGCGAGTCGCGTCTCTGTGTTGTCTGAACGTGGCTTCGAATCGTTGTTTGTGGAGGACGTTTCTCCAGTGACGTCGAGCGCCTACGGGTCTTAAGTCGAAGTCTAGGAGGGGTCTTGTATTGTTACCACCACCTCCGGTTTGGATCATCACTCGGTCGTCGAAGGGGAAGGCTTCGTCGTAGGTCCGTCTGTTCTGTAAAAAGGACATGAACGAGACAAAATGTTTCGAACATTGCTTTTAATAAATGTAGTCTAGTAACATTCTATGGGGTAAGGTGAATAACGTATACTTAACACCCCATACACGGTAATAGGCTCGATCTAACCCTAACCCTAACAATACGGTTCTTATACTGCTGTATTGGTCTACGTAGGTTCCGTACACGCGCATTTTCCTATTTCCATTTCGTGGGCATATCCGTTCAACCACTTTGATTGGGCCTAGGTCCCATGCTGCTTTGACCTTGGCGAAGGTGCGTATCTCTTTACAAAGCTCTCGCCTGATTTGACGTTCGCGCGCCTCGACGAGAGCCTGGGCCTCTCGTAAATGGAGAATGTAAGTCTGCACCTCGGGAGGTAACCAATCCCAGTAATTCTATGAAAAAGATTAGGGTTAGAGTTCTAAAGATGACTTTCTTACATGGGGTACACGTCATACTCACTGCTTCATATTGATCCATAAGTTGGTTCATCTCTTCATCGGTCACTGATTCATATTGATCCATCTGTTGGTTCATCTCCTCGTCGGTCAGCTCTTGTGCCATGATTTTTTTCCAGCGCTCGATACAAGTCAAAAACTCAGAGTGACTTGAACGGTTCGAACCGATCTTTTTTATACCTACGGTGAAACGGGGTCCAGTCTCCGACCGAGTGGGGGTATAGGGGGTATAGGGGGGTAACCCCCACTCGACCCGCCCCAGTCTCCGACTGAGAGAGGTATAGGGGGTAACCCTCACTCGACCCGCCCCAGTCTCCGACTGAGAGAGGTATAGGGGTAACTCCCACTCGACCCGCCCCAGTCTCCGACTGAGAGAGGTATAGGGGGTAACCCTCACTCGACCCGCCCCCAATCTCCGACTGAGAGAGGTATAGGGGTAACCCCCACTCGACCCGCCCCCAGTCTCCGACTGAGAGAGGTATAGGGGGTAATCCCCACTCAACCCGCCCCCAGTCTCCGACTGAGAAAGGTATAGGGGGTAATCCCCACTCAACCCGCCCCCAGTCTCCGACCGAGAGAGGTATAGGGGGTAATCCCCACTCAACCCGCCCCCAGTCTCCGACTGAGAAAGGTATAGGGGGTAATCCCCACTCAACCCGCCCCCAGTCTCCGACCGAGAGAGGTATAGGGGGTAATCCCCACTCAACCCGCCCCCAGTCTCCGACTGAGAAAGGTATAGGGGGTAATCCCCACTCAACCCGCCCCCAGTCTCCGACCGAGAGAGGTATAGGGGGTAATCCCCACTCAACCCGCCCCCAGTCTCCGACTGAGAAAGGTATAGGGGGTAATCCCCACTCAACCCGCCCCCAGTCTCCGACCGAGTGGGGGGGGTATACCCCCCTATCCCCTGGGTCTGGTTAACACGTGACTTGGTTGGGCAGATCTTTATAAGGCGAATCCGCGCCGTCCCCGATCTTCACATGACTAGTTTCACGTGGAATGCTTCAATGTGGCTTACATGACGACGACATTGCGAAATCACTCAAGTCAAGTCAAGTCAAGTCAAGTCAAGTCAAGTCAAGTGCATCATTTCAACGTCCTAAAGGTATTTGAAGTAAATACGAATGTAATTTTACGGTTAGCAAGAAATTTGAAGTAAATACGAATGTAATTTTACGGTTAGCAAGAAATTAGAAGCGAAAATTTTAGGTAAGTGAGCTTGCATGACCTTCGCCATGTGCTACTCAAATTCAAATTCAAATTCAAATTCCCTTCGGACCGCCGTTTTTCCGTTTGCAATCTCAAATAATTCTTGAATTATGTGTCCTGAATCGTTTTTGGGATCGTAGAGCTCAGGAACTTTGGAAAAAAGCTTCGTTTTGTTGAGTAAACACACTTTTCGAAAAGACGCGTAACTCGATTCGAGTTAATATTCAACTGGCTGTTGCCATGGTGACGGAAATGCGAGATTTTTTTTTTTTTTTTTTTGTGATTTTTTTTTGTGATTTTTTTTTTGTGATTTTTTTTTTTTTTTTAGATTACCAAACGTGTAAAAAGAAATGTGAATTAAAAATGGGCGGGGCGAGGTTTCGATCCTCGGACCTCTGGGTTATGAGCCCAACGCGCTTCCACTGCGCCACCCTGCCTTTATTAGAAATAAAAAAATCGGAGTGTGTTTTTTTTTTTTTTTTTTTTTTTTTTGTGAAGTTTAATTTATTTAAATTGTTTAAAAATTACTACTAGCTTCCATGAAGGAAAACTTTTTTTCTAGAGAGTATTTTTTATGCTCTTTTAAATGAGATATAGTAGATTATTCTCCTGTAAATATTTGCTGAGATATTAATGAATAATCTTATGACCTTTTCCACACCCATTTTAGAACTTGTATTGACCGTCCATTACGAAAGACCATGCCTGCCAGCTCCACCGAAGCGTTAAAACGAAAGAGAGTGAAAACAAGAGAGATTGTAAGAGAGTGGAAAAAGAAGAATCCTGAGAAAGTTCGAGAACAGAAGAGACGATATCGTGCTCGACGCAAGGACAAGACAAGTATGTACGACATGGCGCGCGATGCACTAAATCGTTGGGAAGGGAAGGGCAACACGCACGATCGGAATGAGATTCTTCAGAGTCTGTTTAGAGCCCGTATTGTGTTGATCGATTTCAGGCCCACCGCAAAAACCCCAGGGCGGAGTAAGAGGAACCCAGAAAGAGCTAGAGAGTACAAAAGAGAGTGGAGGAGGAAAAACCCCGACAAAGTTCGAGAGTACAAACGAGAGTGGAGGAGGAAAAACCCAGAAAAAGCTCGAGAACAAGAAAGAAGACGTTGGGACCGACGCAAGGACAAGAGGCGTGAGGTGAGGAATGAGGATATGTATGATCCGGATGAAATTCTTAGAGGTTTGTTTCCGGGTTGCTCGATAACATCATCATCATCATCATCATCCATCACCACGGCCACTTCTAATGAAAGCGCCATCACCTACGCCTCCACCACGACCGCCGCCGATAAGAGCACAAGCACCACTACTGCATCACTACCACCACCATTTCCACTAAGAGCAGTAACACTAAGATCACCACCACCACAAAGAGCACTACCGTCATCCACCAACACCACAACCGCCGCCTATAAGAGCACAAACACCACTACTGCAACACTACCAGCATCACCCCCACCGCAACGCCGTGGGAGACGATTGTCTTATTCCTCCTCCTCCTCTGACTCTGACTCTGAGCCTGATGAAGGGTTGGTGGCAGAGTTGGAACGCGCGTTAGCGGAACCAGAAGACCCTCCACCGAAACGTCGTGGGAGACGATTGTCTTATTCCTCCTCCTCCTCCTCTGCCTCCAACCCTTCATCAGGCTCAGAGTCAGAGTCAGAGTCAGAAGACCCTGTAAAACGGAGACTTTCCGAAATCAGAAAAAATAGAAAAAAGGCAGAAGAAAATAGAGTGACTCAAATGCAGGAAAGACGGAAACGAATACGAAAAGAACAGGAAATGGAAGAGAGGATCGTAGAAGTGGCTAGGGAGCTGGATCAGATGACATCCATGCTTCACGACATGGGTAGATGGTTCGCGCAGTTCGAGCGCGAAGACACAGTAGAGCAGAACTTGTGTCATCTCCCAGTCTCCAACGACTTTATGGATCAATTGGAACGTTATTTATTTTCGTCTTAAAGAAAAAAAAGAGACTCTTTTTTGAAAAACAACAAAGCGTGTGTAACTTTTAATTACAACAACAATAAAAGGTTTTACAATTTCCAACGTTTCTTGGTTTGCATGATTTTCTTAACAATGCGTTCTGTCATGGTTTTACGTCCGGGTAATTTGTCGATGGCCTGGATCATCTTAGTGTCGGCATCCCATTTGTCCTGTAAGTTCTTGGCCCTGGAATAGTCAATGTCGTGTTGTTTGGCCAGTCGGTCCAGACGGTTGATCCCGGGGTCTCCACGCGCCAGACGTTTCTTCAGTTTGGTACCAGGTCCCATGTACTGATAACCGGGCCAATGAAACTCGATCCCAGTCTTGGCCAACCATTTTTGGATGTCGATCCCATACCCTCGTTGGCGACGGCGACGTCGGGTACTTCTCCTCGGGGGTGGAGGTGCCTTTTTCCTCTTCTTAATCCGAGTCATAGTCCAGTCCCCTTCTCCAGGGGTCTTCGAAATCTTCC
Organism: Orbicella franksi; assembly: GCF_964199315.1. Lineage (NCBI taxonomy): Eukaryota > Metazoa > Cnidaria > Anthozoa > Scleractinia > Merulinidae > Orbicella > Orbicella franksi. Next base: position 15,503,346 of record NC_138148.1, on the reverse strand, counting down.
CACCCTGCTTGTAACTTTTCTGCGGCTGACGGTTTGGCCTTCTTGTACTTCTTTGCCTTGCCTTTGGGACTGTAACCACCGTCGTCGTAGTCGATACCGAGTGATTTCAGTACACGTCTGGCTCTATCGGAGATGGGTGCTTTTTTCTTGGACGATAGGGGAGTTTTACCTAGCGTGACTGGTTTGGGTGGAATGGTAGGTTTGGGGGTTTTCTTCTCCTTTTTAAAACCTGACGTGGAGGGTATGGGGGTTTTCAGCTCCTTTTTCAGTCCTGTCGTAGAAAGGGGTTGTGGCGGGATGATCACGGGGGCTGCGGCTGGTTGGTTGACTCCCTTGAGGATCTGTTTCAACAGAGTTTCGACGGGTGCGTCGACCATGCCTTCGGGTTCTGTCGTTCCCTGGTACGAGATGGGACCGCTTTTACCCGTCCGTATACGTTTCACCAGTTTCCCTTCCTCAGAGGCGATGGGTTTGGTCATCTTAACGGCCATGCTGTCGGGGATGCGTTTGTCGTTCAGGATGAGATGTTCTTCGGCGGCCAGACGTCCGGCTTTGTTCAACAAGGCATTCTGGCTGATCTTCCCCTTGTAATAATCTTGCAGACGATTGAATTCTTGAACGGGCACCATCATGACTTCGTTCATACCTTCTGACTCAAGGTCGTGTCAGGAAACTCGGACAATTCTCTCAAGGCCGTCTCGTAACAGTCTTGCCAGTACCGTATGGATTCGTCTTTCTTTTCCAACTCGAGTTCGAGACTTTGAACGGTTCGCTTGCCTTTACCGCACTCCCTGCACAACTCGATGCACCCACCGGGCGGCGTGGTATCTCGTTTCGTTTGACAGGTTTGGCAGAAGTCACTGAACTTTAAAGCCATGTATTCTTGATACAGGTCGTGGTACCTCTTGTTCAAGTACTCGTACGAGTCTTTCCATCGGGCTTCGCGACGATTGGCGTCTTGCAACAACTGCACGAGTTTAGGAATGGTATTGTGGGACTCGTCTTCTCTCGGTGGGAAATTGGGTATGACGTCGATCCCCTCCAGCGGGTAACCGTCCTCACTGCGTCCTTTCACCGTACACAACATGCTTTGAAACAACCGTGCAATCCGCTCCAGAACCCCGCTCCGTTTTGGGTGAGGAGATGTTCTCTTCGACGCTTGAGGGAGTTTTTGCGTCTACCCACTTCTCGCAAAACGTTTTTATGTCTTTTCAGTTTCCCATAAGTCGTTGCGTTGATGGGGATCCTCTTTTTCAGCAAATTGAGAACCATCTCGCTGATGGCGTTGATCTGATCTTTGTCGGCGAATTGCAACATCCGTTGACGTTTGTTTCGATTGGCTTCTTTCAGGACGCGCGTCAGGAAAGGACGTTGTCGTCGTAACCGCTTCATCGTGGACTTATGCGTACGAGCGGATTGGTGTACTCTTTTTATCGCTTTCCTCGACGCCTGAAGGCCGTTTGAAAGGGTATCCTGCGTAAGACTCCTTCGATCTTTCCCCTGTTCTTATGGATATGTTTGTTCATTAAACCGAAGGGTCCAGCCAAAGAACCCAAACCCGCTGCTCTCATCATACTCGCCAAATCACCCCCTTTCTGTCTCCTTCTTCGTCTCCTCCTCCTCCGTGCTGTCATGGTGTCGAGTGAGGTGTACGACGCCGATCCTCGTCCTTTTATTTTTTCACATGATGGAGCATCGGAACGATTCGCCACTGCTATCCCACTTCTCACCTCGTCTCATCCGTTCCAACATCCTTTTGGTATGTTTAGCTTCTTGTTTGGCTCTCAGGCTTTCGATGCCTTTGGTGATACCCCAAGCCGCCTTGGGTAAACCCGCCACCACAGTGCCGATCCCTTCTCCCCTTTGGTACCGTCTTCTTTTAGTGGTTTTAGCGGTTTTACGCCTTCTCGAAGACGCTTTCTTTCTCCTCGACCTCTTGGGCATGTTGGTTCTGAATGAAGAGGATGCCCGAGATGTCATTTTTTATAGCGGCACGTGCCTAAATCGTAGGGCGTAGTCTCGAACGTATCGGTCGTACGTGGGAGATGTAAAATCCGTCACCACGTCGTCCAACGTTTGCATCTTGGTCAAAAACCCATCCAATTCCTCCACGCCACCCAAAGCGTAGTTCCTGAGTTCAGTCAACGTCTTTTCGTACGTCGTGTAAGCGAATTGGGCCATGTCCATCTTGAACGAATACTTCTTGAAATCGTTCCATCCTTTCAGTAAGGTGGCGAAAGCCGTCAATCCTACCACCGTGTACCCGTCTTTCCACACGGATCCCAAGACGATACTCACGGCCACCGTCAGTAAGGCCAGTCCGTTGAGAATGGCGTTGCACAATTTGTAGTAACCGAACATCTGCCTTCGACACCACCAATACTTGTGGTAGAAAGCGTACAAGACGTCCAAACGTTTCAGGGAATCCAAATCCACCACGGTGTTGAAAGGTTCATCCAATAAACAGACAGAAGTACTCATGACTCTTCTCTAACCAGTGCCAAACGTAGTCTGACTTTCTGTCGGGACGTTCGATCCTTTTAGCTTGTTGCTTGTATTCCCAGATCTCGTCCTTGAAGGCGGTTTCTACGGATTGGTTCAGGATGTCCTGGACCTGTCGGTAACTGTCGCACTCGTCCGCGATGCGTTTCATGTCTTCGTGATCCATGCTGGTCGCATCCCAGTAAGAGCGAGAGCATCGACATAGATGCAAAAAGTAGGGGAACCACTCGACTTCACTCCTCAACATCTTGATTCGAATGGTTTTTCATCGACGAGGGGGTCGTCTTTTCTTAAGTCTCACAAGTCTTCGGATCGCTCGACCCACGCCCACTCCCACACCACCAATGGCAGCGGCGGTTCCAGCTCGGATGCCTGTTTTCACGGCGCGACCACCCAACGCTTTGGCCAATCCCAAGGCGGCCCCTTTACCAATGGGTAACATCGCAGACAGGGCATTCGCAAGAGCACCGCCCCATTGCTTTCTCCTTTTCTGTCGACGACGGCGTCTTCTCATGGTTGTTGTTCTCAGTTACGTACACTGGTCGAATTGCGTGTGACGGTAGGACGTTGTCCGTTTTTATAGGGGGTCGTAATCGTGTTGGTGGTCGTGATGCCCGCAATGCGACGACCCGCGGCCGTCTGTTGTTGGCGCAAAATCTCTTCCAATTGTTGTTGCATCTGGGCTTGGTCGAGAACATGGTCTCCTTGCCTCCTTCTTCTTCCTCCTCGACCCGATCGAATCGACGAAGGCGGTGTGGAGTCACTACCACTTCCACCTCCACCTCCGCCTCCGCCTCCACCTCCACCTCCGCCTCTGCCTCTGCCTCTGCCTCTTCCACTACCGCTACCACTAGCGCTACTTCGTCTGCGGCTGCCGGAATCACTGGAGGACGTGGGTGTATTTTGACGTGGGACGCGTCTCGGTCGTTTCCCTCCTCGAACGGCTCGTGCCAAAGGTGTGGACATTGATATCCTGGGTGCCCCGACACCTGCCGTGACATTGGCGCGCGACACCAATCCAGCACTGCCGACACCCACCGTGACGTTGGTCTGCGGTGCACCCGAGCCAGCGGTGCCCACTCCGACGGGCGAGACATTGGGCAGGGGCGGTGTTGCCAGTGACGATCGCGGTGAAGGAGGCGTGTTCAGACTCGTACCCACACCCGCGGCAGGCGGAATCGGAGTACTCGTCCGAGCCGGTGTCCCCCAAGGCGAATAATCTTCCAGAGCCGAGAAGTTGAAATCGTCACTACCATAAGAGCTCATTTTTATCCATGTACCTTTCTCTTTCTATCTTCTTCTCGGCGAGTTCTCGTTGTTTATGAACCAAATAATCGAAACCTTCACCGTTATATGCGTTGATGATGGACCGTACTTGACGGTAACTCTCGCATTCCGTGACCTGTCTCATCGGTTCGTAGTCCAGCTCGTGGGGCTTCATGATGTATTTGAGCCTGTTTTTACACAGGTGAATGAATAGCGGAAACCACTCGACCTCGCTCCTCAACATGACGGGGTTGCAAACTGATGGCATCGGACGAATCCTTCGTCTTTTAACACATGGCTGAGGACACGTTGATCGTCCTGACTGGCTGGATGAAGATCCAATAGCATGTAACCGTAAGGTCGATCGGTGACCTTGCGAAACGTGTCCAACACCTCCTGCCATTGCGTGGGAAACGATTGCAGAAGTAAATTTCGTATCCCCAACTGATCCCGAGGGTTCTTGAAGGCCGCGATGTAATGCGCGTTGCGGGAAATGGTCTTGGCGAATTTTCCGTTGGGGAATAGATCCTGACACAGGTAGATCACCGTGATGTTCCGATGATGCGAATGTTTGGTGAAGAGATCCAACACGCGCTTGTCGTTACCACCCTCGTCCATCAGATCGTCCAAGACCAACACACCCCCTCCAGGAAACCATCGGGGTAACTGTTCGCTGTCGGGGATGCCTTCGTAAAACTTGACTCCACCCTTCTTGAGCTTTTGGAAACCGTCTTGCCACGAGCCGTAGCAGTAATGAATACTCTTCGGTGTCTGTTGGAACAAGTCGCCGTTCTCCAAGAGCAGTTTGGTGGTGAACACCGTCTTGCCGCACCCCGACGGACCCGCTATCAACAAACTCGACGGCGTGTGAAATTGAAACGCTTTGCGTCGTTCCATGATCATGAAATGGTCCAGGGTCTCGAGACGTTCCGTTTTTATCTGAACAACTTGGCCAATGGGGTCTTGACGGCCGGGATGCGTTTCAACAGACCCAATAGGGTGACCTTACGATTGAAACAGATGGGTTTTTTCTTGGCCCGACTCCTGATCTTGGCCATGGCCCTCTTGGCAGCGGCTCTCTTGGGACGCCCTTTTTTCTTGGCAGGCGCCGATCTCTTTTTTCGAGGTTTTTTCTTGGCGAATTTACTCAAATCTCCGAACTTGTCCTCGTACCAATGCCTCTTTTTCATTCTTCTTTTCCTATCTTCCTTCTCGGAAAGCTTCGGCATGGCAGGGGCGGCTCTCTTGCGTTTCCTACGCGTGGTCACCGTCGCCGGTAATGCACCGGTGTCCAGGACGGACGGCGGTTGAAAAGACACTTGTCTTCTGGCGGGTTGAAGTATGTTCAGATTGAGTTGTCGTTTTGGCGGTTGGTTTTTCTTGAAATGAGCCTCACTGGGTTGAGGCGTCTTTCCACCCGCTTTTCCATAGCGTTTTTCTAACCTGGCTATCACGTCGTCCAAATGTCTATGCCCTTGAAACTGAAGAGCCATGACTACCACACAACCTCTTTTTCAAAAATGAACCTCTTTTATTTCGAACAGCTTACTTTATAACAAATGACGCACTCCTCGGGAGGAACCGCGCGTGTCCTGGTGACACGGGGTTTTACAAATCTTGCGCCAGGCCAACTCGTCCACGATCAGACGTTCTACCATGTGTCCTACTTTACGATCGTTCTCCACAAACTCGTTTTTCTTAAAACGATTCAAGAACTCGTTCATGTCCCGACCTTCGGCTCGGTCGATCAGGAACATCAGGGCGTAACCGCCGCAACTCTGGCTGAACAGGGACTGCAGACTCTTGCCGTTGTGAATCTGGTACTTGAAATGACGATCCAACCATGCTTGGATCGGTTCGGCGGTTCCGTACGCGTCCAACGGTAGACCGTAACTGTCCAGGATCTCGCACTTGTTCTTGTCGGCCCACAAAGCGATCCAATGCACGCCCGGTTTATCGTGAGGGTCCGTGTTCACGATGTAAGCGGTCGGTCCTTCTTGAGGGACTGTCCTTGGAAGCCGATCGCAAGGGACCGTGCCGTAAAAGACACAGCGTAGGGACGGATTCGTCCGGGCCAAATGATCCAATTGTATATTATTCAAGGCTACTTTCTCCATTTTTTCTTCTCATTGGTACACGTCGTAGATGACGACTCGGTTCTCGTTGATCTCCAGCAAATTCTCGAATTCGCCGTACAACAAAATGGTCAGGTTTTCTCCCGGATTGGCTCCAAAATCGATCACCAGACGCAGTTCACCTTCTTGCTTGGGGTTCAACACTGGACTGTCCAAACATCCATTGGCCGTGTTGTCAAATACAAACATGTTGCATCTCTTGCCGTCCCCCCAATCCACTTTCCGGACCATGTTTCCTTTTCCCCTGCACAACGCTCCTGAGGCTTGGAGGAATCTGTAGTAACCTCTCTGATCTTTACTGTCCCCAGCGTGATCGAGCTCCAAGGTCTCGTAGGGGTACTCTTCACCTCTCACCAATTGTTTGATGGAAGCCAGATTGAATTTTCCAAAATTGAACGGATTGATCGTCACAGTTCCGTTGAAGGCAGTTTGTTTCATCAACAACACCACTAGTCTATTAGGTAGCTTACTGTGGAAAGGATTGCTGCACTCGAAATGACGATTGTCGTTGGGATGCGAGTAAGTGCGAATTTCACCTCTCACCGTGGGGTAAGTGGCCACTCTTCCACCTTTCAGGCTGGTCATGATCTCTCGGTACACCGAGGGAGTCACTCTCACTTGAGACAGGAACAATCTCACTTTCACGTCGGCTTCAGTCAGTCTGAGAGTACTAGCACCGTCCCATCGGATGGTCCACAGGGCTGGGGCATTGAAGTACATGTCGATCTGGATCTGCACGCCAGGTAACAGTAATTTGCTGAGATGAAACACTTCCAGGAAAGGTTTGAACCTCAAAGTCACGGCTTCTCCATCTAGAAACTGGGCTCGTCCCTGGACCACGTTCTTGAGATCTTGAGGTAAAGCAGTATAATGAGCATGAGGAGTGCCAAAATCCAACATATTGGCGGTCAATTCATCGGCATCTCCGTCGTCGGGTACACCGAGACAGTTGTACCATCCGCTGGGTGTCAGGATCGATTCACCGTCGTCTCGGTCGTGGTTCAACAGGGTCTCGATGTAGGCTTTGAGGTGGTAAGTATCCGTCTGGGGGCTGATGAGAGTCCCATTCAATCTCACATTGATCTGTTTGAAGAGGGTGTGGGCCAGATTATTGGCGAGTCCCATGACATCCGCTGTCAACAGATTCGTGTTGTTACTTTTCTTGACGGTCAATTCCACTTCGAAGAAACTCTCGTTCAAGTCGATAAAGTCTTCTTGAGGATCGACTTGGAAGGTCACGGGGTTGATCCCCGTATTGAACGGGTTGATTCTCACCAACCGTCGAGACGACATGCTGACATCCGTGGGAGGGGTACTGAACATGTTCAGGCGAGGGTTACGAACCCCCGCCGACCGGGCATGAGCCACGAGGTCCGTCATCGTCTACGTCGTCGTCTTCGTCTCCGTCTCAGGGCCGACTGCACCCAACGATAGTTCGGGCGTTTTGATCGGGACGGGAAGATCGATCCGCCTTTATACGTTCGTCGTATCGGAATAAGTCTCACGCGCCTCGAGTAAATGGGATTCATACTCCAAAGAGGTCTTTTCTCACTTTTTTCGCCAACGCCCGTTTGATCTCTTGCGTCGCTTTACGTTTCACGGCTCGTGTCGCTCCTCTCTTGACCCCGGCGAGTCCACCTCTCCAATTGGGCTTTCCTCCCTTACCGCCCGAATTTAAACCTTTCAGACCCTCCGTGGCAGCCTCGGTGATAAAGTCTCGTAGAATGCCGGGACCGCGTTTCTTGACACCTCTCCAAGCCATGCCGAATCCGTCTCCGGATTGCTTTATTTTATCGGGCTGAAATCGTACCAGCGTTCCGCCGATCATTCTTTCTTAAAGTGTAACGTCACGATCGTATTGCCAGCTCCAAAGGTCGTCAGTTCTCCAGTTGTCTCAGCCACTTGCACCTCTATTATGTCGATGAGGTCTTTGCGCACGGGAATATATTGAATGTGGTAAGGCTCGAAATACTGGACACCCGCACCTCTTCGGATCAAGTTGACCTCTCTCAGTAAATCCGTGACCTGATTTCCCACCACGCCACTTCTAGCCACGTCCGAGTAGACGAACAAAGAGCGCGACCTGTTTCCCACCACCACCTCGAACGCCTTGTTCAGGTTCAGAAAACGCCAATTGCAATAGATGCTGAGTTTCAAATAACTGTTTCCCGTTGAATAGGTTGAGACCGTCCAAAAAACAGGTAATCCATCCGAGTCGTGTAAGTCCCCGGCGACACCAATGTTGGGAATTTCATCTTTGAAGAATTCGCTCTGCAAGTTAGGCCCCAGATTATAACCGCTGGCGTTCTTTTCGAGCCATCCCATTTTACAAGCCAGGTCGACATTGATGTGTAATGCAGGCATGTCTTTGATCGGACGTAAGATGTTTTCGTTGTCCGTGACCAGGTCTTCGCCTTCCCACTTGAACCTGACGTAGGTTCTTTTCCCATCACTCGTGACATATTTGGATCCTAATTTGGGTCCGTTGTACTTGAAGACGCGTTGTCGATCGAAATAGGCGATCATGGATTTCATGAGTCCAACACCGTCCACGTTGTGAATCACCTTCTTGAGGTCCTCCGTATCGAAGTAAGCTTCTCCATACATGTAGTGGCTAGTCGATTCTATGCGTCTCCATGCGGAAAAGGCCAAGGTGACTTTTTTATCAGGATCGTTCGGCGTCAAGGAAGGCAGCCTCACGTGGGCATCCGGCATGGCGATGCTACTCAATCCCACTTTCCAGCCTCCGTCTCCATTCAGGCGTAAGGGGTGCGGTAACCTGATCTTGAAATGGTTCGGTTTGTTGTCCGGGAACTCGCTCTTACTGCTGTGACTGGGTAAGCTGACGTAAAAATCACTCATCCTTTCTTGAAATGCAACGTGATCGTGGTCACGCCCGACGCAAAGTCCACCAGTCGCCCGTCGTTCTCAGATACCTGCGTCTCGACAATGTCCAAAAAGGTCGTGCGCACCGGTAGATATAGAATGTGTCTCGGTTGAAGGTCGACCACGTCCGGATCGTAACGCACCTGTTTCAACATGTCCGTGACTTGATTTCCCGTCACCATACTCTGTCCCACATTCGAATACACGAACAAGGAACGACGCTCGTGACCGAACGCTTCCTCGTAACTGCGATCCAGGTCCGTGAACACCCAATTGATGAAACAACTCAAATGTAAGGTGTCCGGGTCGATCTTGTAAAATGTCTCGTCCCCGTCATTCTGCGCTATGAACAAGTCCGTGGCCGTGGGTACGACTTCCGTGGGAAATTCTTTCCTCAGGTGGGGTCCCAAGACGTAACCCGGTTGTCCGTTCTGTAATCTTCCCATCTTCACCCATTTCATCTTCTTGGCCAATTCGATGCCGATGTTCATTTGCGGGTAGACGCGTTTACCATTGATCAGGAGGCTGAGGCACGTTCTCGAATTGTCCAGGACGCATTCTCCATGCTCGGCCCGATGCATGACCGTGTACAGCAATTCGGTGGGATCGTTGGGTTTACTCTTTTTCTTGTACATCGTCACGTCGGCATCCGTTCTAGATCTCAACCTATGCAGGTATCGATCTCGTATCGCGTTCAGTAACTCGGTACCAGTCCTAGGCGTGAATTCCAAATCGCTTTCTCGCGTCACTCCAGAGACCTGCGTGTATAGGTTTATGGAGGCGTTCACCATGTCGATCCACCAGATTTCAAACAGAAGAGAATCTTTCAAGTCCATCTTACGCGTCGCGGACGGAAACGAGAGGTCGCTGATACCCACTTTCCAGCCCGACTCTCTCAACTGCAACGGGTTCGGCAGACGATTCTTGAAACTGTGGGCCTTGTTGTCCGGGAACTCGCTCGTGCTGGCATTGCTCATCAGTTGCACGTAAAAGTCGTCGACAGACTCATTCATACTTGAAGTGTAATGTCACCGACGTCACGCCCGATGTAAAGTCCACCAATCGTCCGTCGTTCTCGGCCAATTGCACCTCCACTATATCCAAAACGTTGCTGCGCACGGGTTTATATTGAATCTGATTCGGCTCGTACGTCGTCTTGGTCGGGTCGTGGGGGACTTCTCTCAAGAGATCCGTCACGCGATTCCCCGTGATGGTGCTACGACCCACATTCGAATACAGGTACATGGGACTGCGAGGCGGAGGGAGGTCCGGATGAACGACGACTCCACGATTGTAGGTCTTGGCGTATTCCTCGTCCAAGTAACTGAAGCGCCAGTTGCAATAGGGACTGAGCTGTAACGTCCCGTGACTGTCCAAATTCCAAAATTCACGAGATCGATTGCTGTCATGGTTGGTCCAGTCTTTCTTGAAATCAGACGGGACTTTGTCGTTGGGAAAGACCTTGATCATGTTCACGTCCAAGTGAACGGAGTAATACGATTCCTCGCGAATCAAACCCAACTTCTTGACCAGTTTAGTACCAAAATACACTCTGGGACGTTTTCTGTCTCCGGACTCGTCGAGGAACGTGTCGGTGTTGTCGATAATCAAATCGTTCCCCTCCCATCGGAACACGGGGTAGTATTTTTTCCCGTCCGGCGCTCGCAGACTTTCGTTGGCGCGATCCATGTAATGATACAGCCGTTCGTGAAAACGATGGATGAGGTATTGCATGAGAGATTTACCGCTCGTCACCTTGTGTCGGACACTGTTCAGTTCCTTCCCGGTGACGTAAAATGTCACGGGGTAACGATATGGACGCCACGTAATCCCGTCGTCCTGCAACCTGAACGTTTCAATGGTCCAATCCATACCGAACACGTAGTCGTCGTCTTCAAAGTCGTGCGCTTGAGTGACGGGTACTTGATGCGGTCGTGACGGAGGAATCGGGTAAGACACGCTCACCAATCCCACTTTCCATTCCTTGTCGGATTCAAACAGGAGCGGATACGGCAGACGGTTCTTGAAACTGTGGGCCTTGTTGTCCGTGAACTCGCTCGTGCTGGCATTGCTCAGCAACTGCACGTAAAAGTCTTTCATTTTTTCGTCTTGGGCTTTTGGGTCACGTACAGTCCCTTTTTATCCACCCAACTGTCGTACTTGACTGGCCAACCTTTCCATCGCACCAAGACTTTATCCCCTTTTCGTTTGACGATCTTGTCGATGCGAAACAGATCGTCGTCTTTCACGTCCACCTTTTGCAAATCTTGCGCGTAAAACGTGCCCTCGACCGCCGTGCCGTCCCATTCTTCCACCTTGTACGTGGTGACCTTCCCAGGACGCACTCGACGTATCACAAACACCTCTTCGGTCCAACCGGGTAAATACCCTTTCTTGAATTGACGGAACTTCTTGTTCAGTCTCACACGATCCCCGACTTTCAGTGGAGGTCGTCTCGATTTTTTCCCTTTTTTCTTTTTTCCGTAAAGAGTCTCCCACACGTCCTCGCTATTGGCTAAAGTCACTTGATCGGGAGCCATCTTGATACTGCGATGATACGATCGATTGTACCCTCGGACCAGATCTTGTAACACGGGCACATACGTCATCGTATTCTTCACGGTGAAGTACCGGTACATACGTTCCTTCAGGGTCCGATTGAACCGTTCCACCACACTGGATTTCGTATCCCCGCGCGTCGAAAAATGATGAATACCTTTCTGCTTCATCAAATCCTGAAACGTCTTGTTGTAGAATTCCTTCCCGTCGTCCGTCTGGAGATTGATGGGTTTTCTACCGCCTTTCAAGATCTTAGCCATGGCTTCCGTCACCGCTTTACCCGTCTTGCTCTTCAAGGGCTGGACCCAGGCGTGCTTGGAAAACACGTCCACCACCGTCAAGAGATAACGATACCCTCGATTGTACCTCGAAATATTGATCACCTCGATCAGGTCGGCCGTCCACTGCTCGTCGATGCCGAACACCACCACCGGGACCGTGGGAAAACGACGACGTCTGGGTTTGTGCAACGTGTACCCCAAATCCCGTTGCAGGACCTCGCGAGCACGTCGTACCGAGATCTTATTGGCCTGGGCGAATCGCGTCAGACCGCCCAGACTACCGGGTCTGGAAGGATCCCGATACCGTCCCAGTAACGTTCCGGTCGAAAGCGGCTTTTGCTTCTTCTTTTGACTTTTCTTCTTCATAGTCGAAAAAGTTTGTACACGCACTGTCTCCACAACTCGAAACGTTGCTCCCGTACCTCGAGATACTTCTTAAATGAATCGGGTTGCCGTTTCAACCACAAGATATAAACCACAAAACGCATCACGTTGGGTTCGACGTCGGTATAGTCAAACACCTCCAAGGGCGAATCGCTGAAATGGTCGGGGATGGGTTCACCCCGACCGTATCGCTCGTAGACACTAGTGCACTTGGAACACAAGGTCGTCCAACACCATCGATCGGCTAGGGTCGTACACATTCTCGAGATCAACCAACTCAAAGCATGAGACATAATGATTTGAACCCAATTCTTTATTCACACTTTCTTATAGGTACAAAAACGTCGTGCCTGATTGGTTCTTACGAAAAATCGACTCTGATTGGATAACACGAAAAAGAAGGCGAAGAAAAGACTTAGTCTGAATCTGTAAAGTAATCAACATGTTCCATGTTCTTAAGATCTCGTCCATACTCATCATCACAGTCTTCCTCGTAGGTATCCATGGCATAATATTTACAATTTCTCCAACAACATTCCCCTTTACCGGGTCTCCACTTCAGGGCTTCCTGCTCGTCCCCCTTCGCATAGAATGCTTGTCGCATACTCTCTTTACACTCACCACACAGGTCCTCCCGATCAGTGTCCATGGCACGAAAGAAAAACCGATCCTTCCACACATCACGTTGATGCATGATATCGTAGATCAACTCTTCCAACTTCAGACACGTTTCCTTGTAATCTCCCTTGCTGAAAGTCAGTAACGACTTCACCATGGGACTCTCGTCTGCCTCCAACACCCGTCGTGATAGGTCACGAGAGAAACGCAAGGGTTCAAACAGATCACGGATGGCCTCACTCATCCTGTACGTGAGGTTATCCGTGGCGATCAAACAGGCCCGCTCGGCGTCCAGGGTGGGATCACTACAATGAATGAATTTGAATTGACCGCTACCACTTCGGTACATCACGCGACACCACTCACCGAAAAACAAAAACACGTGTTTGTTATTCTTCATCATCTCCAAAATCGTACCACCCCAGTCAGGACGACGTCTCATCAAGAGCTGAAAAGACCACAGACTATCGGGTACTCGACCTGACGGTTCGAAGAGATTGTCAAAAATGTACAGGTCCACCTTGGCATCTGGAATGGCGTCGAGATCTCTTAAAGTGTGTACCTTCAGATCCACGATCTGTTCCACGAGGTCCCGAATCTGGTTCGAGTTGCTATAGTAAGTCATCTTGACACCCTCAGACAAACTCGTTAAACTTCTTTCCTTCTCGATCCGCTCGCTTCGTGATCTCCAAGCCCGACAAATGAGGATAGCAACTACGCACACCCCAGTCAATCAAGTGCCTCTGGAGCCTATAGTACAAAGGAGAGACAAGACGTAACTCCAATTCAATTATCCTCGCGTGTAACGGTCTTTCGCCTTCTTTTTCGATTCTATCCAAAACGTCAGAAGCTCGATTCAACTGTTGTCTAAGATCTTCAAGGATCTCTTGCACGTCTCTCTCATCCAAAATCCTAGGATTCATCACCGCGAATGATTTCACTGCGTCCAACGGGCTCCTTTTATACCCGCGCCGTGGATCCACATTTACTCCGTACGCGTACTTTCACGGATCACGCGCTCATTTCTAAACCAATCGGAACGAAGACCGTCACATGATCCCATCACACCACACGTCACTGATTGGTCAAAAACGTCCATAAAGTCGAACCACGCATTCTATCACGAGTCACTTTTCAGCAGAAGTCGTCATGGATTCACACGTCGAGCCCGTCAAGAAAAAGAAAAAATTGAACAAAAAGAACCTGGAACTGCACTTACCCAAGAGAGTGGAAAGAGAAGGTAAACAACTACAATCCACTTTAGATAGATGGTTATTTAAAAAACCTCGTGCCAGACTCCGTTTCAACGAACGCGTCCTCCTCAAAGAGATCACCCCGGACTCGGTCAGTTGGACCACTGTCCCTCTCAAAGGCTTCTCTGAACCCTGGAGCGCCTTTTCGATCCAACGCCAAGAAGTTAAACTAGAAATGAAAAGTAACCATCGACGTCGAAGACTAAGACCGACCCCCAAGAACGTGCGAAAAACCACCCATATCCTAGAAACCATGCAACGTGAAAACACCTTGATGGGATACTAACTCTATCTTCATCATACAGAAAAGCTACATGCCATTCAAGGCGGATGCATGACCGTGATCAGAGACTCACCTCCTCGAACCATGCAAGTCCTGGAAGCCATGGGACTCGACAAATTCAAGAAAGACGACCTCGTAGAAGTACCCCCTGAAGTGGACGACCGAGGAGAATTCACCGAAGTCCAAGTGTTGGAGGAATTCGACCCCGATCAGTTCCTGAACCAACTGAAACCACAAGATTCCATCTGCCCACGTTGCATGGTACCCCTGACATACGGAAGCGTGCGAACCCCAGACGGTGGTACCTGGGAATATTACCGATGCCCCTCTTCCAGATTCTACACCAAGTGTTATGTGACCTGTGGCGTCAAAGAGGTGGGCACTTACCTGAGACGCGTCGAAGAACAGACCCACCCCTGCTACAGGAACATCGACCCGGCTCGTTTCCGATGTCTATGCAGCAAGTCCCTGGTCTTAGCCACCTCCCACTCCCAGTCCAACCCAGACAGGCTCTATCTCAAGTGTCCCAAGCGTACCTGCAAGTTCTTTCAATGGATCGACGAATACCCACGAGGAGTCGCCGAAGCCATACTGATTCATGGACAGACCCCAAACTAAGAAAAAGACAGACACAGTTTTTGTAAAAAACACACTCCGATTTTTATTTCACATTATTTTTTCAGTTTCTAAGAAAGGCAGGGTGGCGCAGTGGAAGCGCGTTGGGCTCATAACCCAGAGGTCCGAGGATCGAAACCTCGCCCCGCCCATTTTTAATTCACATTTCTTTTTTACACGTTGGGTAATTTGTCCTCCGCGTCGATCATGGTTCGCATCGTTACTTGGTCACAATGGTTGAAAGTACTATAATAATCGTTTATTGATTGATATCCCGAAGAAAAAGAGGGCGCCGGTCAATAGGACCGTGCACACGTCCCACCCTGTAATAAGTGGAATGACCAATAAAAAGTTGTTTTTTGTTCTATTTTCAGACTCCATGTCTCGATTTCCTAACCCTCAATGTCTATGGTGCAAGGAAGGATACACTTTCAAACACAGTATCAGAGACTACTTCCTGACACCCTGTTGCGACCAATTCTTTCACGGAACCTGTAAAGCCCTCCACACTGAGCGGTTGAAACCCTCCGAAAGACTCTGCCCTCATTGCAAAGCCGTGAATTTCGGACTGCCTCCCCATGACAACCCCAAAACCAAGTCCTAAAGAGGTAAGCGCTTCGATGGTCTAATGGTTAAGACGTTGAGTTGTGGCCTCAAAGACCCAGGTTCGATTCCTGGTCGGGGCATTAAATTTTTTCTTTTTTATTCCCTATAGAGACGATGAAAAAAATCACGCAACAAACCATGTACATTCTCTCGTTAAAGGATCTTTATTAGTGTTACAGGCATGAATAAAAATGTTTTTTCACTCCTCTGATTCTGGTGGTGGTGGTGGTGATTTTACAATTTGTTTGATAAACGCTCGGTACGCCAACTCGTCTCTGTTGTCCCAACTGCTCTTCCACGCTTCCCATCCGTCCTCAATTCCCTCCGGCAACTTCTCCAAACACACAGGGTCTTTAAACGAGATGGACTGGTCAGCAAGCATCTTCTCAGACAGCATTTTTCTGAACCTCATCACCTCATCCGCCAGCTTCACAATTTCTTTCCTCAGAACGGCATCCAGGGCGTCAGAAACCGCATTCTTCATTATCTTTCCAAGAATACCGTCACGAACAGCATCCAACACTCTCGATGCAAACTCCTCTCTCGGAATGACAGCCGGTAACGCTCCCGAAGGAATACTAATCACCTCCACCTTCGTCTTGCTCTCCTCTGAAGACATCTTCTTGTCGCCGATCTCAAAACAACAATACTCACTCGATACTCCTGCAAACCCTTTTATAACACCCACACGAACCTCGATTTCAGGCATTGGCTAGCGCCCTATTTGGGCACGCGCGTCACAACCTCGATTTCAGGCATTGGTCGACGCCTTATTTGGACATGCGCATGACATAGTGCAAAAGACTGCTGGACACACCGAAGTGTTCAGAAAATAACGGTATTTCGCGCCTTTTATGCTAATGAGCAAAATGCTGCAATCTGATTGGTCGAGAGCCCTTTTTCGCCATTTTTAATGATATGTACGGCCTCCTGATTGGTTACGGTACATATTAACGTGCTTAACTACTCACATCCAGAAGTTGCATTCGATTAGCCATGATCCCTACCTTGTAGAACAGGGTGAGAGTGAAGAGCAGCAGCAATTTCAACAGCAAATATGGATTGTTTGGTTGAGATGACCAAGCTGACTTTTCTCAGAACAAGCTGATTTGGACCAATTGACCAAACAAACGTAAGGGTTGTAAATACCAAAAATAACAATATCATTAAATTTGCATAATTACACATGGGCACCGATTCATCCAATTAAAAGGTGTGACAGGATTGGATACGTATTGACTGAAATAGACCTTTTGTAAAGGTACACTAAATGAATTAACTAACCCAAAAGGAAAGGCCGGCGGGTTGTAAAAACCACAATAACAAGACTATTAAGATAGATTCATTACACATAAACAAGGCTGCACCATTACAAGCGTGTGACAACATGGTATACCATGCCAGATATATTTTTCTGCTCACCCCACACATAAATTGTGATGTCGTTACTTACCGTCACACGTAACTAAAAAATGACAAATTAGCTCGATGCTGGTGAGTCGACTCACGGTTGCAACACCAATCCCCATCAAGCAAAGCGAGGAAATACCAAGTCGTCATGAGTCGTCACAAGCAGCAACACACGGTGACACGACGTTACAGGCAGTTACATACCGTCAGAAAACGTTACAAGCAGTTACACAACGTCACAGGACGTCACAAGCAGTTACACGTCGTCATAGAACGTGACAAGCCGTTACACACCGTCAAAATAGGTCACAAGCAGTTACACGACCTCACAACACGTTACTAACAAGCGGTTACTCACTGTCACAAGACGTGACACACCGTCACAAGACGTTACAAGAAGTTACACACCGTCACAAGACTTTACAAGCAGTTACTTGTAAAGCAGTTACTTGGGAATTACGGCACATTGCAAGGAACGAGGAAACTAAACAAAGAAGAGTAGCAATTAAATCTTTCTGGGGTAAAAAGTTAGAGGATCTTAAGAACAATCCCAAGGCGTTTTTCAATACTTTTAAGCCTTTCTTAGGCTCCAAGGGCTGTGCAGAAAAAAACGATATCCACTTGAACGTTAACGGTACCACGATCACTGATCAACAACAAGTGGCTGAAGAACTGGTGGAGTATTTCGCTACCGTTGCAAACGGTATTGGAGACCAAGCGGCTGATCTAAGATCTATTGACGACTTTACGAACCACTCTTCTGTTCAAAGGATACAACAAGAACACAGGAGTTCCGAAGGAGCACTAGAAATCAAACCAGTCACGCAGAATGAAGTCCTTCGGGTCCTCGAATCACTTGACGTGAACAAAGCCACTGGTAACGATGGTATTCCACCAAAGGTCTTAAAATCTGGCGCTGAGGAGTTATCAAGTTCTTTGACTACTCTGTTCAACTCCTGTATAAACAAAAGTGTATGGCCTACTGAGTGGAAGAGCGGAGATTGGGTTCCAATACATAAAAAGGATGACAAAATGGCGAGAGAAAATTATAGGCCAATCACACTGTTACCATGCGCAAGTAAAGTCCTAGAGAAACTAGTGGGAGTGCAAGTGAACTCCGGCTTCGATGATCGTATATATCTGCATTCTTCCGCCTATCGTAAAGCGCATAGTTGCGAAACAACACTGATCAATTTAATAGAAAACTGGAGACTTGCTAGGGATCAAGGAAAAGTAGTCAGTATATTATCAACAGACATGTCTAAGGCGTTTGATTCTCTCCACCCACCGCTACTATTGAGCAAGTTTCGGGCATACGGTTTTCGAGAGAATACCGTACAACTGCTAAATAGCTACCTCACAGACCGGAAATATCGAGTTAAGATCGGTCGTCACGTCAGTTCGAGTCGACTGGTAAACCGCGGCTGTCCACAAGGCTCCGCCCTTGGCCCGCTGCTATGGAACGTTTTTCAAAATGATCTACCCTATGGCCTCAATGCGAAATTGTCGATGTACACAGATGATCACCAAATTTATCATATCGGGGACGACCAGGGAGCCGTTACATCGCAACTCAAGGAGAGTGCTAATTTTGCTACAAATTGGTACGGCTCAAATCTCTTAGCCGGGAATATTAAGAAGTACCAAGCCATGAACATCGGCTTTAGTCAGAGAAATGGTAACATCCATGTAAACGGAGAGGAAATCAAGACCACGGATAATCTTCAGCTTTTAGGTGTGACACTAGACTCCGATCTTAGTTTCTCTGACCACATAAATCGTAGCTGTAAAAGAGCTAGTCAAAGAATAGGCGTTTTAATGAGATTAAGAAACCTGATTCCTACGCAGTCAAAACTAACATTGTTCAAATGCGCCATTTTACCCTACGTTACCTACTGTCACTTAGTATGGCACTTTTGTAAAGCTAGCAATACTAGAAAACTGGAGAGACTACAAGAAAGAGGCCTCAGAGCAGTTTTTAAGGACAACAGCTCAAGCTATAATCAATTGCTCGCGAGAGCCGGTCTGCCCACATTACTTAATAGACGACTTCAAGACCTCTCTATCTTGATGCATAAAGTTAAACATAAGTTATGCCCCTATTATCTCTGTGATTTTTTCAGCAATAACCCTAGTACGTATAACTTAAGACAATCTGACTTTACAATGCCAAGGTTTAACTCGGTGAAATATGGTAAGCACGCGATCAGATATCTAGGACCCAAATTGTGGTCAAAATTACCAAAGAGCATAAGAGAGGCCACATCTCTCAACAATCTTGATGCATTATTAGATGATGGCTACAGAGGCTGTCCGCTCTGCTCCTCCTAAAGAATTTTTTTTTTTTTTTTTTTTTAAGTATGTATTATTGTATTGTATTGTAAAATCCACTATACATAGTCTCATAACATATTTTAACTTGGATTTAAATTTTACTATTGTAAATAGCTATAGCTATAGTATTTTCTTCTAATTTAACTCGTTTTTGTTATGTCCCCGTATTAGTAGGGGAGTTTTTCCCCAGCTAAGTGGTTGATGACATTCTTAATAAAGTTTCTATCTATCTACTCACCGTCACAAGACGTTGCAAGCAGTAACACAGCATCACAAGACGTTACAAGCAGTTACACGCCGTCACAAGACGTTACAAGCAGTTACACACCCTCACAAGACGTTACAAGCAGTTACACACCGTCACAAGACGTTACTAGCAGTAACACACCGTCACAAGACGTTACTAGCAGTAACACACCGTCACAAGACGTTACAAGCATTGACACACCGTCACAAGACTTGACAAGCAGTTGCACGCCGTCACCGTCATTCCTGCATATTTAAACACATATTTGATTTAGCTTTCGGGTGAAGATCTAACTTCACGCAAGGTTGCCATGAAAACCTTGCAAATAGATTCTCTAAATTTTCTATAAAATTTCACTCGTTAGGCATATTGTAAAAGGTGGATTTTTTAAAAGCGTTTTTTGTTTTCGTTGTAATCAAAATGATTAAGTGGACGTTATAGTTAAAACATATTAAAGCAATGTCATTTAAAAGTTTTAAGAGTAATTGACCTGATGTAAATTCATATAAAATCAACAATACAAGCATAACATAAACAGTAACTGAATTCTCCGACGTGTATATAGACCACCCTTTCTCGGTAAGGAAAAACATGCCACAAAGGCAATTTGTTTATCCTCTGTTGCAGCACACATGTGTATAGCTTATATAGGGAGCTCTTCCTAACCCTCCGTGTCGGTGTTAAAAGTCCGTTGCTTGAGTGAAAGTCGCGCCTCGTGTCAGTAGTTCCTTTTAAAGCGGATTATGAATTGCTAAAAAAGTTACATTCAAAGGGATAAATGATTTTTTTTGGACAAACTTGATGAACTCACTCATGGTGACGAGGCTGCACTGTAAGGAAGGTGTGAAAACTCTAGTGATGTGGCCAACAGAAGTGCAATAGCGAATCTAATCAAAAAGACCGATAAATTTACACGACGTAAAAATCAGCTTGGTGTTGAAACAACGAGAAATGTGCCCCGTAATGGCGTGAGTACGTATTAGGGGGGGAGTTGGTTTCTGTAGCATAGCTGTAGTGCTTTTTACACTAGTACTAAAGCTAGCATATCAAAGTACATCCCGAAGAAATAGAAGAGCCGGACTAATTTGATTTAATGAAGTAAGGAGGGCAGGGAGGAAAGGAATGACTTTATTTGCGTTATGCTACGAAACTTTACGCTGTTGGCAAGTTTGGTTTAGGATCAATTTACGGCCATTTATCAAGGCTGATAAGTATTTTCAATTATATATTGGTCTTTAGTTGTAATAAATTCAGAAACCAATTATTTGCCTGGATTTACAGCGCAAATGGTTTATTCTATACAGCTCGCACGCTTGAAGTAAATGCCGTAAAAGATCCAGGTATTCTGGTTTTTAGGGCTGGGTGCACGCTAAAAACCTTCAGGCGTCAATGGGTTAACATTGTAAAACCACGTCTACAATCCCAGTTACCTTATTAATAAGGCAACTTTTTTCACTCATCCCCTTACACCCGGCAGTACAATTTACGGGAAGTGAGAAGTACAGATCCATATCCGTCCCCATCCCCCACCCCTACTTCGAGGGTGGTAAAGGGTATTTTCGGCGAAATGTGAAATAGCCATTTTTTTCCCTTTTTTTGTGATTTCCATAGTCGCCATGAGCCGTGATTTGCCAAAATGTTCTCTTTTATTTTCCGTGAAGCGTGAAATGCCAATGTTGTATTTTTTGTGAATTGTGAAAGGGCTCCTTTATTTTCCGTGAAACTTCTTTACCACCTTCTACTTCCATGGCCGGAGTGAATGCTCCCCCGGCGTCTTGCTATTAGGGGAAACTTGCTACGTTTCAAACGGTAACGTGTCTGTTGTGGACGTTATCAGTAACAGAATGGGTTTAAAATTCTTGTTACAGTTAATAATGACTTGAAAACACCAAAAAAAACACTTATTACAAATCGTACAGTGTAAACACGAACGAATACATGGCTAAAATTCTTTAAAATTGTTTTTTCTGAAATGCTGTAAATTGTTCTTTACGTCATGATTCTCAAGATTGCAAAACACCATATTCAAATGGGATTGCTGATGATATAGTGTCAGAATTGAAGTTTTGTTTAATTAAAGATATCATCGCAAACACTACACAACGCCCAGACTAAAACTCACTCAAGACTTCCAAGACTTGTTATAATCGAAAGAGGCCTTTTTCTAGGGGCACTCGCTGGCTGGGTAGGTACGGGATCTATTCGAATATCTTCAAGACAAGAAATTGGTTCCAAACCTTGAGTACAGTCAAAACATAACCAAAGATGAGATTTTAAAAAGCCGTTCTATTTACGTGCAATAACAAGATTTAGCTCTTATTAACCGAGCAGGAGGTCTGTATGGGAGAATCTTGACCGAGGTCAAGATTCTCCCATACAGACCGACTTAGCTCGGTTAATAACATGTTTATTATATGGCAAAGAAGAAAACTAATTCGTTTAATGTAACTGGTTTGCTGACACTTTGCTTGCAAACGGCGATGAGCGTAACTTAAACCTGCCGAAATTTGCTCGTCCTCTTTACTTCTTTTTTTCTCATCAGGCTTTTTGGCACTTCCATAAATGATTGAGAAGAAAATAAAAGAAAATGGTGAACATTTTTGTACTTTAGTTTGCTACTTTTTCAACGCAAAATGAAACCGGTCTACAGATGCCGGTCTATATGGGAAACTCTAGACCTCGGTCAATATCGATTTCAGCCAATCAAATTCGTGCATTCGGTAGTTCCCAGTCCTTGTGAGACACAGCCATATAATAATAGATGATATCATCCAAAAATATTAACTAACATTACATCATCTATTTCGGAAAGTACGATTGGTTATAGCGCAATTTATCTTTTACAACATCAATCACTTTAAATCCAAGGCAGGTAGGTAACAGCTATACAAAAGGCTAATACAGGTTACAAACATAATGATGATGATGATGATGACGATGATGATGATGACAATAATGATAATAATAATAATGATGATGATGATGATGATGATGATGATGATGATAATAACAATAATAATAATATTAATATAAATAATAATAATAAATCTTCTAGTTACATTCCGCTGACTTCAGCTCGAAACCTAGCTCCTGGGTCGAGCAATTAAAAGAAAACAAATACGAAAGAAGAGCACAGCGATTAAAATGGACTAGTTTCGTTTGTTTAGATATTGATTTGGTTATTAAACGTTTGTTTTTCTTTTTAGTTTAATATAATATATTCTTTCAAATTTCTGGGTTCTAGCCTAGCTGGGTTTATTATGTTTTGTTCTAGGGCAATGTTGGACAAACTATTTCCTCTCACAATGCCTCTCCACTCAAGAGCATTAACGGGTACCATTACATTGAATGCCGGGGGTAACCAGCGATGGACTAACATCACATTAATCTCGTTCTCGGATCTCTTGTGGACGAAGCCGTAGGCGAGATCTGGCAAAGTAAGAAAATCTCTTTTTCTTGATTGGCTGCTCGAGTTGACTCCTGTCCAATCCCTTCTTTGAACATTTATGCGGTTTTCCGCTGCAAACTTGAATGTGTCAAATGTTACAAATATGGCGCAGTCAGGGAAATTTGCAACATTTGACAAAAACTTGTGCCGTCTTTGTGGCAACACAACAAATAGCAAACAGAGGTTCAGGATTTTATCGGATTACAGAAAAACCGTAAAATTACAGCGCTTGATAAGCGATTTTGCAAAAGTGAAAGTACAGGAGGACGATTGTTTTCCTAAGCACTTGTGCAGGAATTTTTACCGAACACTGTTAAATCTGCGAGACAAGCTGCTTCCTTTTCAAACGAGATGTGCCACAACGCAGATAAATCTTGGGAAAGGAGGAGAGAAAGTCAAGCGGACTCGGAGCTCACCAAAATCAAGCCCTTTTACCTCGCCTTGTTGTGCGCAAAGGCAAAAAAAAGAGTCGAATTAACTCGCAAAATTCGTCCAGGAAAGCCTTATTCCATGATGAAAAAGAAAAGTCAAGCTCCCCTTCAACTGCAAGTGACAAAATCGGGCCGGTTAATAAAGAAGCAAACTGCGATTTTGCGTTGATCAGAGTTATTTGAGTTTTCAAGTAGCAGAAATGTCAGCCCAGCGGTCAATGGTGGAAACACGCCGCAGCTTTCTTCAAACTCAAGTTTTAACCTGGAAACTTCCGCGATTGGTGAAAAAGAAAAGCACATAAGAAAAGACGAGAGGAGGAAATATTTGGAAGTAATTTACAATTCGGAATGGAAAAACCCAGGTAAGTTTTACGGATTTCCTTTCTTTCGCGCGATCCATGTGTTTGTTCGAGGGCATGAAAATTTGAAGAATATCTGGCGAACGCAGTGCGGAAAACAAGCGAAAAATAAATTAGCTTGAGCTTATCCTGTTAAAAGAGTTTCCAATAGATTATATAGGCCATTTGATATGTAAAAAATGTCAGAAACTGTCCATGGAACTTCGTAAATTCCGCGTAAATGGTCAAGGACGTTTGTTATGTTCAGCTCACGTAATTTCATCTTGCATGTCTCCCTCCGGCGAACTCACTCATAAAGCTGTGTGAACATTGCTTTTTGTATGAGAGAAATACAAGAGAAGTGCTTCTGGAGTATTATTTTCGGAACTAGTCGATATTTACACTGCTATAACCAAGATAAATGCAGAAAAATTATGAGTTTCGTAAGTATGCTGTTTCCTAAGAGGTCCGCATGGTGTTAACGTTTCACTTCGATTTTTTTCAGTTGAAAAAAGAGGCAAGCAACAAACTTGTTGAGACAATCAACGTCAAACTACTCAATGTGGCTGTTTCGTTGAGGCTACCAAGTGTAGTCGCTTCATCTGTTTGGCTCATTCCAGAAGTGAGGAACTACCTGAAGCGATTATACTTGGAAGAAATTCTTGAAGAATGCGAGAATGCAGCAAAATACACACGGGGTCATCTACCATCTGTACGAGATACGACCTTCGGGACTATGAGAGACTTCAGCTGGGAGATAATACTTACAGAAGCCAAAGGGAGCCCAACTCATTTGGACGTAATAACAGCCGTTTACTGTAGGAGGGAGGGGCAAAATGTCCAAAGGAGTGGAGCAAAGCAGATTCCTCCAATTGGATCAATTTATTCCATGTTACTGAATCAGTACAACAGGAAACTGAATCTTGTTCAACGTATCAATACAGTACTACTTGCTAATGGTCAGGCTGAAACAAAGGTGTGCTTTCAATTGAGCATAATGCATGCATCACTCACTTCCCCCAGGGGATTATAAAGATGGTGAAGGCATCATTATGATTTACTCCAGTAGAGAATGAGTGAAATTCGACTGGTTTATAATTTTCTCCATAATTATTTTGCATGTAACCTCAACTCCCAGTTTTCATAAATTCGAATTCCCTTTAAGTCTTTAATTGTCCCTCTTGCCAATACCAAAAACCAACATTTTGAGTCCTAATAGATGTGAGTAAATAAAAGAAAATCCATCTTAACAATAGATCATTCATTTGGTGCACATCATGTTCAAAACATCCTGACATTATGATGAAATGAGGAAACAAGATTACTTTTGGCAGGTGTTGTGCAAAATTTTTTTAATTGTTGTAATTAGAAGACACACTGAAATAATTTGCGTGCTTAAAACTGTGTTTTCTATAAGTTTCTGCAACAGATAACTGCAACAAATATCTGTTGATATATTGATCATGAAGAAAGGTAATACATATTCTGGAAAACACAAGAAAGAGGCGATTTCTTTTTTCCTGGAAGTAGTTTTTGTGGCAAAATGTTCCTAGATTTACATAAGCAGTTCACAACCTGTGATTGTTTAACAATCAAACTGATATTAATTTCTAGAGTATATTGCAGCAACGTGATATGTCTTACGTGTAGAAAGCAATCATGGTTACGTGTTTGACTCCACCTAAGGACAATATACCTGTACATGTAGCCGTAATATGTATTAAATCACATATTGTCCACATCAAGATCAAAACACTAAAACTGAAACAAAAAGTCACAGTCTATACTTTTTCTCTATTAATTCAATACAATAAAACTGACAACTGCTTTAACATCTTTACATATTGAGTATTTCAGACCAGAGAGAGGCGAGGTGCAACAACAGTTTCATCCTCATCATTTTATTTAGTAATGCAGGTTACAAAGATTAGCAGCTAGTGAGGCTGATATGGACCTACAATTAACTAATACAATGTGAAATAATAAACAAAATAATTTATAAAATTTCTGCATAACAAAAAATGACTGAATGGCAATTACTCACGAATCCACGATTGTGCTGTCGTGAAATGTAATAATGTCGTGAATTGTAATTACACTTGTCGTGTATTGTAATACCTGTCGTGAAATGTAATAACAAGTGTCGTGAATTGTAATAACATACCCGTCGTAAATTGTAATAACATGCTGTCGTAAAATGTAATAATCCGAGCTGTCGTAAATTGTAATAACACTCTGTCGTGTTTTGTAATAACCTGTGAAGTAGAAGGATTTCATTTCATAGTCATTTTCTATATTCAAAATTCATAATATTGAAATGGCCTTGTAAAGATTTACGCTAAAAAAAATATTGGCATAGTTGAGATTTCGTCGGACACTGGCTATTTTTAGTCAGCCAATGTCCGATGACCGACCGTTTGCAGCACTGACGTTGTCAGGAACGTGTCTAA
>NC_138148.1:15372300-15474800 GCF_964199315.1 Orbicella franksi | reverse complement strand
GAAATTACGAAAAAGAGCCCAGTTATACAGCAAAAAGAATGAATGAAAGGATGGTAAAACGTCACGCACGTCTTCACAAAACTCCAGCATACAAACGTGGTGACGAGGTTTTGGTGCGCTACAGGCCAGACAGGAGAGGAAGCATTACTCCCAAGCGACGCATTGTTCTAAAAGGAACAATTTTAAAGAAAAGTAAAACTAACTCCATGTTTAAGGTTCGAATGGTACCACCAGGATCAAATAAGGAGATTGAGAAATGGCTATCTGTCGAAGACATCACAAATGCAGGTCTTTTTAAGAGGGAGAAGGGAAAGAAAATGGAACAAGACAGGAAACGAAACCTAAAACAGCTCCGAAAGAAGCTTTACATTCCAATGACACAAGACGATCACTTTGAAACATTTTCTAGCCTGGGTTTTCAAGTTGTTTATAACCCAAATGGAGATGGTAACTGTCACTTCGAGGCCTTAAGATTCTGGCTACAGACAATCGGCATTTACCGTTCGGTAGAAGCTCTTCGCGACGAAATAGTCCAATACCTCACTCAGAACCCCGACAATGTAGGTGGCATTCCATTAGAAAATTTTGCAGCAATGCCATGGGATCGTTATCTTGCGAGCATGGCACAGGACGGTGAATATGGGGACCAGATAACATTGCAGGCTGCAGCTGAGATATTTAACATTGAGATTCTTGTTGTTTCCTCCCTTGGTCCAGACGCAACAGCAGTTATTGCTCCAACATCTACCATTCCAATGGCACAGATTCAACTTGGCCACTTTGCCGAGGGAGACGGGGAACACTACGTGTGTGTTGAAGGAGACTTTCAGTCAGACGAACAAAGTATAGAAGACATCGATCACCAACTCTTAGAAAACCGTCCAGAAGAAGAGCAAGAGCCACAGAAAAGCCAAGAGTGAAAAATCCTCAAAAACTCACGAGTATGAACTGCAAAACTACCAATGCGAGAGTACAGTGAACAGTGACGTACAAATTCGTTTTGGTCCAAATAGTACATTGATTACAAACAATTTAATGCGAAGCGCAAACAATTCACATGATATAGTGTCAATGGAAATCCTTCCAACAGAGCTTATTGATATGATTATCAAAATGGCAGTGTATTCCTCTGGACTGTCCTGGCCAAACCATATTTGTCGTGTGTATAACCAAATCTACAATGTTAATCGGCTGTTTCGCGACTGCGTCAAGAAACTGCGCAACAGGCTTCCACGGATATATTTTCCATTGGGAGAACTCGGCTACGTAAGTGTTGCCAAACTGATTAGACAGTACGGATCGGGCAGCGGACTACTTCTTGAAATAGAACGGATCATTTCCCATCCACGATGGAACAGAGCATGGCTTAAGCTTTACGCGGATGCTAATGGATGGTTTATAATTTTAAACATTATCTGGCGGAAAGGATCCCACCGAAAATAATGATTAGTATTACCCTGGAAGGAAGCTTTGTATGTGTTTGTATTTTCAGTTATTGTTGTTGTTGAGACGCCGATATAAGGTTGTAGTGGTCAGAGCCTGGATGTCTTTTGTAGAACACTGAACATTCTTGAGTTAACGCACAAGTTTGATTTTTTAAATCATAGTTTTTGTTAAAACATCAATAGTGTAATAGCATTAGGTTTATTTGGCGAGATAGAACTTTAAAACATTTGCTTAAACTGGACTAAAATTGTAATTGCGATGTATTCTTGTTTGTCTTGAGTGCTAAGTGCTATAATCGTTACCTGTTCCGACCACCTGTAATCATAAAAGCAATGGTATGCAAGAGATAGCATTTATGGTTTGAATAAAAGTAAATTGCTGTGCAACACTCCCGTTTTTCTTTTTACCTCCCAACCATGATATAATATTGTGCTGACATTTCACTGTTAAAGTATCAAATGAAAAAAACTGTACTAGGTCGAAAGCTGTTAAAAATTATTGCCACACGTTTTCGACCGATTGATCATCTTCAGAGTAACTAATCTGCGTGAACCAAGTATTTTCTTTAAACTTGCTGGTGACATAAGGCCATTTCCCAATCGCAGTTTACATTTCTTTATTGAATGCATAACAGTATCGATAAGCAGCATTGCAATTCTCATAAAACCACCATCATCATCATCATCATCATCCTCATCCTCACTATCATCATCACCATCACCATCACCACCGTCATCAATTTTAACCGTTATTTGTTGAAAAGACTAAACACGCTTTTTGAAAAACTGCTCGTTCTCAGGTTCACGACCTATTACAAAATACGATAGGGTGTTGTTACAATTTACGACAGCTCGTATTGTTACACTTCACGACAGCATGTTATTACAATTGACGACAGGTGCGTTATTACAATTCACGACACTTATTACATTTCACGACAGGTATTACAATACACGACAAGTGTAATTACAATTCACGACAGGTATTACAATTCACGACATTATTACATTTCACGACAGCACACACGATGCAGTGAGTTTCGTCAGCCACAACACAGACTACGTTTTTTTGATAAACATCAGATAACAACATTTCTCTGCATTTCTTAATAGTGATAAGTGCTTCCGGATGAGCAAACACGATGCTAACACGTCCGCACAACACATTTTCCACAGAATCACCTTGGACTTCGATCCCTGTCCCTTTGTCCGCTTCAGAACATTTAGCCTGGATAATTGCTGCTAACTGTCCTTGCTTCTTAATTTTCTCAACTTGGTCCATCATCAAAGCGGTCAATGGTGACACAATAATTGCAATCAAGCAATACTTTCCACCATACAACAAAAAGTTAAACATACTCGGCAGAAGTTGATATATTAAAGACTTGCATATCCTGTTGGCAGGACGGCTAGCACATCTCTCTTTTGCTCCACCACTGCTCTCAAAACCTCTAGCTGTTTAGTTTTTAACCTAAGGAGATCTGCGTTCAGTTAAGGAAAACTTCAATGCGCCGCGGTCAAATTCAACATTTGACACGTCCGCCATGTCCATGGGCAACGTCCACAGCGACGAGCAAGGATGCTGCTAACAATATTTGCTAGCTAACTTAAACCCGCAAAACAAACTCTAATTCTCTGCCTGACCCTAAGCTAACATAAAAATACTCCAACGTTGCTTAACCTATAAATTCTACGCGCCTGAGTCAGTCTTCTGAGTCTTTCTGTTCCGCCATTTTGGGAATTTATTTTGGGCATGCGCTCTTGCTTCGCCTGTCACATTCCTGACAGGTGATCACATGGTGCAAATCGGATTAGGCCAGATCTCGCCTTCGGCTTCGTCCACAAGAGATCTGGAAACGAGATTAACATCACATCCAAGGGGAATATAACAAACGATTCATGCTACTCGAAGTAAACTTGAACGCAGAAATATAAACCTTCGAGGGCATTTCTTTGAACCCTTAAATATACCCGACTTCTGCAGTTGATATTCGTATTGTGACTTGAAGAACAATGTTTTTAAGTGCACTCTAAATCAAGAATGCCAGACAATTTCATTTCAACTTGAATTACCCCTCAGAATGCCTGAAATCCCTGACCCCCACCCCTCGATATTGCCGCGGCCTTCGGCGGCCAGAAACATCTTTATCTAACCAGACGTTTTGCCAAGAGTTTATTGTACGCAAGATACTACATGAATATTACACGAAAACACAAAGGCTATATTTGAAAAAGAACTGAAGAAAAACTCTATATTAAGCTGCACTTCCTCAAAAGGAAGCATACAACCATCCACGGCTTATTATTTAAAAGATCTCAGTTTTGTGTTTTTATGAAACAAGCTAAAAAGACAAACTGCTTTAAGAATGGCTGAGGTTTCAGCGAATTTTTATTTTTCAGAAATTTGCGAAAATTTGAAAGCGCGGTCAAAGTGCGGTTTTTCGTGTAATCAAATGACCGAAATAAGGTGCGAGGACGAAGCGCTGCTAAAGTCTTAAAATAAATTCAATTGACTTCAAACTTCACATAAACGTGGAACAACCAATCTAATTTATTTCTCGTTTTAAACTAATCTCAGATATGTTGATATAGTGGTTTTCGAAACCATTTTAAAAACACCTATGAAGCGTGTGGAAAATAACAGCAAAATATAGGTCATGTTTAACAGCATAAAAAGGCATCTGGTACCTCACTTTCCCATTATTTTACTTTACAGCCTTAAAATATCATTATTAAACATATACCATGCCAAGTCTCATGCTCGAACTCGCAGTATTTCCCTTTGAGAAAAACGAAAATCTATGTCAATGTTTTGGGCGCAAATAACACAATTATACAAGAACAAGAGACAAATCAATTTCAATGGCGAAAGTAAAAAGCTATAATTAATTAAAATCCCGTCAATTCACTGCTATCAGTAGAAACATAATGTCCACTACATAGAAACTGTTTTTAGACGTTTTCGATCGAAACATTGCGCGTTTACTTTGCTTAATTTCCTGTCCGCCGTCATGTCTAGTTTGTCACCGTGTGTATTTCCTTTATGTAAACAACACTGTGAATGGTTGTCATAACAAACGCAAAGAGATTTTCTGGAACCTCGATGTTTTCGATTCTCTAAAACGCTTTAAGTTCGTTAAGACACAATTATGGGTCAACTTGGAATGCTGTTTAGCATTAAGGACGTTAAAGGACTTTAAATTAGTCGAGAAAACATACCTAAAAGCCGTCGATTCCCCTCAATACCACTCCACATTGCCTTAAAGAGGCCAAGCTTTCTGCTGTAAGAATAGGAGGCCTTATGAATCTGTTTTTATCGGCAACCATGCTGCGTGGCTGATATTCGAGACTCAGTAAAAGTTGTCACACAACTCTACGAGCAGCCCAGTCACGCTTTCACTGCTCTCGCGCAAATGTTCAACATTTGGCAATTACAAGTTTAATGTAGTGACAGTTGATTGAAATGCGCTTTTTAAAGTTCTTCTATCCAGGAGCAATTATTTCTTGTTCTTGAATGGCTCTTAGTTGTAGCTACAGTCGGGGGGGGGGGGGTGTACTCCCGGAAATTTCGGATATCTGTATGCCGTGGAAAATTAAGTAGTCTTCAGCTGTTAAAGGTAACACTGAAACACCAGATGATTCTCGAAGTATCACAGGGATCACTAAGCTAAATAATTTTGAGTTTAGTCCCGCTGAGTCAATTACTTGTTGGCGCGCATTGACCGTGGACAGGTGGAAAAGCATTTAAATCGGAAAAGCCTGTTGCACATTATAATTTAGCGTTGTCCAACACGTAATCGGTCTGGTTGTAATGCTAATCGTATTTGATAGAATCTCAAGTTTTCTTTCGACACACACTCACATACTGGGGTGGTGACATACTACTAGATGGGCGTGGCCGGGAGCCACGAGTTAAGTCAGGCAACTCGCAAAGCTTAACCGAGAAGAGTGATAGTGAACCACTGGTGGAAGGACTGCAGATTGTCCTTACGCCTTACCCTAATAGGCCTCTGTGTTATTCTAATGAACTGATGCTGTTACAATGATACTATTTAGCTTTATGAACATGCTAATGGCCAAGGGTTTCTTCTGAAGTATAACAGATGATCTAATGTACTTTTTGTCCGACATTGCGCGCAGGCGCAGCGCAATAGTGCCTTAACAAACTAATCACTCTAGAACATCTGAAAACATAGATCTCGCGAACAGATTACTTTCCTTAAAATAGTTTTTCACAAAGAACTACTTATTACAGTGGAGCCCCGCTCTACGGACACCCGCTTAATACGGACACCCCGATATTACGGACAGTTTCGTTTTCCCCGACGAAAAGCTCATATATATTTTTTCTAAAATTAACCCGCTTAAACTAGACAT
Organism: Orbicella franksi; assembly: GCF_964199315.1. Lineage (NCBI taxonomy): Eukaryota > Metazoa > Cnidaria > Anthozoa > Scleractinia > Merulinidae > Orbicella > Orbicella franksi. The sequence goes on along the minus strand of NC_138148.1, from coordinate 15,468,978 downwards.
GACGGCGGACAGGAAATTAAGCAAAGTAAACGCGCAATGTTTCGATCGAAAACGTCTAAAAACAGTTTTTATGTAGTGGACATTATGTTTCTACTGATAGCAGTGAATTGACGGGATTTTAACTAATGATAGATAACCTTTTACTTTCGCCATTGAAATTGATTTGTCTCTTGTTCGTGTACAATTATTGTGTTATTTGCGCCCAAAACATTGACATAGATTTTCGTTTTTCTCAAAGGGAAATACTGCGAGTTCGAGCATGAGACTTGGCATGGTATATGTTTAATAATGATATTTTAAGGCTGTAAAGTAAAATAATGGGAAAGTGAGGTACCAGATGCCTTTTTGTGCTGTTAAACATGACCTATATTTTGCTGTTATTTTCCACACGCTTCATAGGTGTTTTTAAAATGGTTTCGAAAACCACTATATCAACATATCTGAGATTAGTTTAAAACGAGAAATAAATTAGATTGGTTGTTCCACATTTGTGTGAAGTTTGAAGTCAATTGAATTTATTTTAAGACTTTAGCAGCGCTTCGTCCTCGCACCTTATTTCGGTCATTTGATTACACGAAAAACCGCACTTTGACCGCGCTTTCAAATTTTCGCAAATTTCTGAAAAATAAAAATTCGCTGAAACCTTATGATATGATTTTTAGAATAAGGTCACCTAAGGGTATCTTTGGGAAAAATATAAGCGATTTGCCAAATGGGTCGTTGACCGGCGTTTCTCGATCCTAACAGTCAGCCATTCTTAAAATGCTCTCATAAATTTGTTCGCCTGGCCGCGTGTGTGCAAAATACATGTTCATTGCTGAAAATGCGGATACAGATTTTAATTCTGAGAGATAATTCTTCCCTCCTTGCATTTGTAAACCAGTCGGCTTCAAATTTTTGGTATTTTCCCAGGAAACAGGCATCAATTGAGAAGTGACGTACACTCATTTTGAATATTGTCGATATTAGGCTGAAAATATTCTTGTGAATATTCTTAGTTATAGCGAATGGCATTTACGTTTGTGCTGTACACCATACATAAGCATTACGTGTATCGTTCATCGGAAGGGGATAGTAACAGCCTGTAAGCCAGCTTACAAGAGAGCTTACACCGAAAATAAAGGGGGATAAAGTCGTAAATCGTGCCATTTTTGTTTTTTTTTTTGTTTTTTTCTCAGCACACTGTACGTGCATGTTATTTTTTTTCGGCTCGATGGTGTTGTACAGGATTTTTTATCTTACACATAGACACTTGAGGGTTTTTTTTCTTCAAAATCACCCACCCCCCCCCCCCCCTTTCCCCTCAAAGTGAAATGGTCTACCCGTTATCTAATCCAACACCGCTGAACAGACAGAGCCGGTCAAATAATTCCGGATCATAAAATATAAAACCACAGCTACCCAACTACTTAGCAACCTAAGTCCTGTTGTGTTGTTTTATACGGTTTCGAAATCGATTTTTCATCTTCATTTCATCTCATTTTTTGCTGTGGGCTAGCATACGAACGCAGACGTGTTCCGGCTGTCGCTTTTCTTCGCCGCAAGCGACAGCCCGAAAAACGTCTGCGTTCGCAGGCTAGATGTGGTCGAAACCCGGGGCCGAGATGTAAACAAATCTCACAACTTTGAGCTTGCCCGGTCAATTCAAAGCCGGTAAAAACAAAAAACCGCCGAAGTAGACTCCTTCGCCTTCAAAACTTGGGATGAAATTCACGGTAAATCCTCTTTGCATAAATTGAAGAAAACAATAGCGTTGCTGTGCGCTGTTGTTTTCTTCCTGCAGCGCACGTGATTCTAAAAAGGGGGAGATCTCCTTTTTAGGCAACTGTTCAAAAAAAGCGGGAAATTCGCATAATGGTTATGGTTTGAAGGGTCAAGGTCTGAATTACACCTACGGTGCACTGTTGTTTCCTTGCACAAAAAAGGACTGTATTTCCTTTTGCGGAATCAAGATTGATAAGACGCGGCAAATTTGATTTAAAAGAATTGATCTTAGGTGGCATCCTTCAGAGCACGTAGCGCTAGTCAAGACGTTTCGTCCAGACTCAAATTTGCCTTCGAGGTTCTTCAAAATGTCGTCGAATCACGATTTTGTTATCAACGCGAGAGATATGGGTGTGAATGTTGAAGGAAGAAATGGCCGAATGGAGTATATAGAAAGGGCGAGTTTTTCCATGGAATTGTTAAAGCACGTTGAAGCGGGGCAGCACAGCGGATTCCTGTGCACAGTGAGCTGTTCTTTGCGTGAAGAGACGAAGTAAGTATAAGGATTTACGTTATAGCAATTTGTTCGAGTTCAGGGTCGTGTTTTCTTTGTCGAATTGTTCCAATTGCGAGTCTCGATATTACATTTGAGCGTAATTCTAACTGAATCATGTTGATAGGTATTTACACGTATGTCAGGTATGTTTACAAAAGCATATTGCATCAGTGGGCGATTTGGGAATGAAATTACTATAGCATTAGTTGTCGCTGACGAAACCATTGACTATAACGAATTTAAAACTCTCAATGAGCATAGTATTATAAAGTTTGCCAAGGAAAAAATTCCAAATAGAGAGATCGACCTTTTGGCGCGAAACGAATTTGAGCCATCTTCTGGTAAATATACATTAGCTAAAAACTAGTTTACGCGCGAAAGGTCAAAAGATCATATTTGAAAAATTATTTCCATAGTTGTCGATTAGAGTTGATTTGTCCCAAACAATCGAACGGATTCAATTAACACCTTTCACAGGACGTGCTACTTTAGGATACAACGGGCTCTTTCTGGTGGCGCGGAAAAACTGCTGGAAGACCTAAACACCACCTACGGTTCTGGGGGTCTGACCTGTGATTACGAAGGCCAAGAGTTCAAAGCCTTCCTAAAATGGCTGATGAGAAACTAGTTTCGGTAAGTAAAAGTTATGTCTGATATGTCTGCTGATTTATTATAGCATCTTGTAAAACTTCGACTAGGTACACTGCAAGAATAGCGAGAATAGCAATTATAGCTGTTAATCGACATTTTTCTTTTTCTCTTTCTCGAAGAACAGTTGCGAAAATTAATTCGGTGTTTTGATGACATTTATTAGGGCTCTTGGTACCAATGGCTACATGTTGGGATCGGATGCTACGGGACACTAGCTAGAATACGACTGAAACGTTTTTTATTAAGCTTATCTTCTCTCGATTTGCCGTCATTGAGCTTATTTTTATATTTGGCTTACTAAGCGTAAAAATAATCTACATCAGATGGAGTTTAGTTCGCATTATGTTTATCCCATTCAACTGGTTATCAAATATAAAATAAGTTTATTATATTTAAATAATTAATACATGATTGCCAGAGGATTTCGTCCGACCACGCTGGACAACCCAATTTTGTTAAAAAAAAATTGGCGAATGCCCCAAGGTTCATTCAAGGTTCAACCATCTCTGGGTTCATCAACATACCACTAAAAATTAGGGGAAAATAGTAATAGTTGAATCTATTTTAATTTCAAAAAGTGCAGACTTGCCAACTTAAGGACACCTATAAGGCTGCCGTCTGCATCGGTCGACAGCCAAATAGTGAAGTTTGGGTTTTTGGCCCTGATCTGCAGCTAACTGCAAATGGATCAGTGACCACCACAGAATCCACCTCCATCTTGTGGCTGAAGGAGGTCTTCAATATTGAAGGAGGAAGAAGGAGGGACCAGGCTGGATGTCTACCCAGCATCAGACTGCCCTTGTATGGCCATGCCCTATACCAGGTCATCAAGGCACTGGTAAACACAATTCATGACAACCTGATGGCAGCAATAGGCCCTTTGCACGATCCCATCACATGGTACCGAATTAATTATGCTGGGACGCAAGTTGCACACTGGGACTTTAAAAACAAAGGAAAGTCGGGCTGTACTGGTACGAGTTCCTTTGTTTTGGAAGTCCCACTGTGCAACTTGCGTCCCAGCATAATTTATTCCGTACCATTTGATCGGATCCTGCAAAGGGCCTATTTACTATTGGTATGACATTTTATCATTGAATTACGAGTATGTTTATTCATTTATCATGTATACAAATAAAAGGCTGCCAACTTCATCCTACAAATTTCCTAAATTAACTTTGTTCCGGCAGTTGGTTATACGTCAATCAAATACTTCAGCATGTTCCCCAGTTCAAAAAATTTGACTTTTAATTTATGATAACAGTCATATACAGTCAGGATGTCAATCTTTCCGAGTAAAAACAAAAACAGTGTTTTGGTGTATACAGAAAAAATGGGGAGAATTAAAATACCATCATCTTAATTCTGAAAAACCTAATTTGCATTTACTTTCGACACACTAATTTACATACGCGAATTATCGTGTCGAAAGTAAATGAAAATTAGGTTTTTCAGAATTAAGATGATGTTTAATATTTTCTTGGCTTTGATGAGCAAAATCTCCCCGATTAAAATACCATGTATATAGAAATGATTTTTTTTTGGGGGGGGGGGGTAGGGTGGGGGTGATTTTTGTATCACTTAGGATGTTGAACTCTAAAATGACGACTGTAAGAGTTATCCTGGTACCTTAAAGGGTTTTGAAAAGGGAAAACATATGGAAGGAACTAAATTAAGACTTTGCACCTATTTGGGGGTAAAATTGAATTTGAGCAATGCCCATAAAATAATATTATGTAAGACATTCCTTCAAAAATGTAATGAACCCCCTCTTGTATGATTTAATGGTGTTAATATAATTACGTAATAGATAGTATTTTATTAAATTACAGCTGGAATGATTATTGGCTTTCATTATGAGGCAATTGTTGAAATCTTAGGCTATTGTCCCATACCAGTGGTATGTGGTATGTGGTATGAATCGTCTGGGGAAGACAAAATCAGCGAGGACTGCCTTAAGCCTAATTGGAAATACTGGCTCATTTTACTCCTCGGCAAAGGACAGGTTCATTCCTCGTCTTTGTGCCCGGACAACTCTGCCTCCTGTCCTTGACGATGTCAAGAAGGCAAAGCAGATTGAGGATATTGCCGTGGCGTTTTACAACAGGGGGAAGGATGGGGCCTGCTTTCTCGAAAGCACTCCCAGAACTTGTCCCATCCTGACTGTTAATTGAGAGGCCCTCGATGCCCTCAATAAAGACCCAAGGTACATGCTTATTGCAATGAATTATTTTACACCTTGTATTTTATAAAATATTTCTGAGCATATTGAGAAAGTTAAAAATTTTGTTAAAAAACGACCACGTTTCGACGTTGAGCTAACGTCATTATCAAGTCAAAATGATAGTAGATAAAAAATGTATAAATAGTCAGTGAATAGTCAGTAAAACAATAGTTCCCCTTTATCGGCATGGAAATAATCAAAAACGGAACAAAGATTGAAACACAAGTGTACAGAAAACCGACTAACACTGGCTTGCTGTTGCATTTCCAAAGCCACACGGATAAACATTACAAACATTGCTTGCTCAAAACAATGATTCATCGTGCATATGCCCTATCTACAACTGAAGCTTTCAATCAAGACTGCGCTAGACTTCGCTCCATCTTTACTCGACTTGATTATAGGATAACGACCATTAATTCTACCATTAACAAATTTATCCTGAACCTTTCATCCGGTGTACATGAACGACAAGTGGAAGACGGCCGTGTCTTGGGAGTTAGTCTCCCCTTCAAGGACCAAACATCAGCTAACGCGGTTAGAAGGCAAATGCGCGATCTCAACCACAAGATTGGCACTACCCTACAACCAGTATTTATTAGCAAGAAACTGGAACAAGATCTCAAGCCCAAAGAAATCAAGCCTCCGATCGTAAATCAACAGTGCGTGGTTTATTTATTTTCATGTGATCTGTGCGATGCAGCGGATTATGTCGGCTACACAGCCCGACACATCCACCAACGTATTGCTGAACATAAAAACTCGGCGATTGGAAAACACCTTTTGGAAGCCCACGGGGACATAAGCCTCCTCAACGAAAGCCAGTTTCGAATTCTCCGAAAGTGCCAAGGGAAATTTGATTGCCTCGTCTTTGAGATGTTTTGCATAAAGGAACGGAATCCAAGCTTGAACACGCAAACTGACTCCATCCGTGCGAAACTCTTTGTTTAATTTCAAACATTTTAACACATCCATTGAACTATTGTTTTACTGACTATGATTTATACATTTTTTATCTACTATCACTTTGACTTGATAATGACGTTAGCTCAACGTCGAAACGTCGTCGTTTTTTAACAAAATTTTTAACTTTCTCAATGTGCTTAGAAATATTTTATGGCAATTTTTTATAGTTAAATGGTTAGAAAAATCGCTTCTTACTTGTATTTTATGACTCCAAAAAATACTTTAACAAATAAAAAGACATCAACTGACCATCTTGTTTTGTCATGTAAAGCGAGTTTGACCCCATTTTAATTTTAGCCTTCAGACAATTTAATCACAGCTTAAAACATGATTTATCAAGCTGAATTTTAACTTCTGAGCAAAAAAGCAACCGTTAATCACAATACCCAATGTCAGGCACACTCAGTTAAGGAACATAATGTCAACATAATTTCCACAAGTAATTAAGCAACTATAAATTTTAGATCTTGTTTGTTAATGAGCTGTCACTAACTTTTTGTAGGACATTTTTGAAACACAACAATCATGTCCTTATAGCATGACGTAAACACTGACACAAAATTAATGCCTCTACCAGATTCAGATGATCACAAATGACAAGTTCTTTCAGTCAATCCCTCATGCTCCCACTTAGCCTTCAATTATGAAGTGCCATTGTGCTAGCTTATTGAGCATCAAAATTTATGCAACTATTTTAAATCGGGAATGTCACATTAAGAATTCTTTTCTTTCTTTTCAGTGTGTTTGGACGCTTCGTATTAATTCCCTTTTTGGAGGGAAGAAGACGTCCGTATGGACTTGATGCCCAGCAAAGGGCCAAAATTAACCGCGAGGAGGTTTTCAGTAGGGCATCAAGTGCAATAGGGATGATTGTTGGTGTCAGCCAGCAACTGGACCACATTCTAAAGACAAGGACCCACGGAATCGCTTCAATCCTGGCTCAATCCCTTCCTGAATTAGACGACAGGTTTCTTAAAAATTATGGACTTTTAATCAGCATTGCTGAAAAAGTAAGTGTTTCAGTAATTCGTCTGGTTTATTGATTAAGAACAGGGCTTACTATGGTTCCAAGTATATATACTTTAATTGAAATTGATTACCGGTATCTGTCATGACATCAATTCTCAGTTGTCATGTTTAGTTATTATAACTGACTCGATCAGGGCTCTTGGGGTCATTAACAAATCATTAACAATTATTGCCAGAAATAATACTCCCAAAAAAAAGAAATCAAAACTATTTTGATTGGCTAAATAAAATTAAAGGACACAGTTACCAGTCCTTGTTGTCACTTAGCAAATTATAAGTTAGTAAAAAATCAGGAATTAAAATATAAAAGAACAGAGAAAATAAAATGCTGTCAATAATGTTTTTAAGGTCATTGAAATGGCAGAAATAGAGGGACTTGCTCCAGAACTGGCAACCACCTTCTTTAAAAAGAAGGTCTTTTCAAGTGTGATGGAGTACCAAGTAGATTTTACAAACTTGGAACTAGGCGCACCAGAATCTGGGGAACCTCTTATCCCCAATCTCCTCATGAAGTGTATCACGGAATACAAAATACCAATTCAACAGGTAGGTAAATCATTCATTAGCTTTCCATTAAAACATTACATCCACATGTATTTAGCTTTCTATACGGTACAATTCAGATTTAATAATTTCCCCCAATCCAGTATATTTTGACTAAATATATATTGTCATGATTATATTTTGCATCCTATTGTGGAGCTTGTTTTGTATTTTGTGTCACTGCACAAGAGTATGCTCACAGACTTATTGATGTTCATTTAATGACTGTTTATCTTTTAGAATTTTGTGCTTCATTTTGTTATGTTTAGAGAGTTAATACATGCACCAATGAAAATTTTAAAACAGTCATTCAGGAACATTGTTAAAAAGCAAATTTACTTTCCACAAAAGGCACCCACTATATACCGTAATTCCACCAAAAAAAATCCTACCAAAAAACCCTTTTGAACAAATATAATTATATATGCCCAGGACTTGTTACATTAATTTACCATTTAAGTCTTTGCTCAATTAATGGTGAGCATTTAGGTTTAACCAATATTACTGTTTGAAATAATTTACTCACTAACTGCATAACTAAGTACAAGCATAGAAACTATAATAAAATGTGGATTTAATACCAGAATTTCACGGTTTTAGATCGCTGATGTTCAGAATGATGTATTAATCTTGATGTGTTAACTACTGTTAATGCACCCTGACTATTAATAATTACCAAATTTGGTTTCAAGCAAGGGGATAGGACGAGTCAGAGACAAGCTTATCAGGTCCATGGGGTGTTGTTTGAAGGGACGGCATAAATTAAAGGAAGTGCAACTTTCTTAAATAAAATGACTTTATACCACCGGGGGGAAGGAACTGAAAGAGACAATAAAGCTAAAAGAAATGTCACTTACACCCTGACCATGTAGTCCTAATTAACCAATAACTTGATAAACTTTATTTAACATGCCTAATGCACAACTGCATCAATTTAATTGTTGTATTTCTCTTCTTTCATGTTTTTGTGAAGATGCTGACTTGTATAAATCCAGCTGTGTCATTCTGGATGAAGGCTAACACTGAACGGGGCATGTACAGTGGGGTGGCTGTGACCTTAACATGGCTGCTGCCACTAATAAAGCAATTTGGTGGGACACACCCTCCAGAGGACAGGATGCGTCAAGAAATACGCATCCTGTCTATTGGAGATACCAGTGACAAGAAGCAGTATTTCAATAAGTTCACGAATGGCACCACCATCACAAGAGCTGCAGGAGGTGTTGAAGTAACCGTAAGAAGTTGTGTGCTTATCAAATATGAAGCATTTCAACCAGAAAGCAGGAGGGCTTTCAGAAAAGGTATGAATCACATTAAATCGACATTGCTTGGCTAACTCATCCAACCATGCACAATCAATGTGCAAAAGTACATGTATATGTGCTGAAGTTGTTACAAATTATGAGTTTTGTCATGTAGCACAGTCCTCTCCTAGCATAACGATACACCCTATAACAATACAATGATAGGTTGTAGCAATCTACAACCTCTTAACCCTCTAAACCATGTGGTCAGCATCAAATTTGATATTTCAATGACCTCTCCCCACTACTGCTAATGATGTATTTGGATAAGAAATGAGAAATTGTATTTTATTTTTTTTATCTTTATTTTATTTTGTCACACAAACAAAAAATAGAATTATAATACAATGATGATTAATAAATAACCTTAATCCAATATACAAGATTACAATGAAAATACGCCGTATTCATAAATGGCGGCCGCGCGGAACGGCCTGGTTTCGAAAACATGAAAGCGAGGCTTGGTAGGCCAGCTGAACCTTGAAACGCACATAGATTTGTATTATATTGGAGTGTCTTAGCTGTAATAACTACGCGGAGATATTTGAAATTTTTATCTTTTGAAAAATAGCTGGGTAAAAGGTTCCCTTAGTCTTTGTAGGGGACAACTTTGGCCGACAAGAATATTTTCTACTCTGAGATTAGCTGAGAGATGCCAACACATTGTTGCGTTCCGTTGTGTACGAAGAAGGATAAGCGAGACAAAGATACGGGGGAAAAGATATCCTTTTTTCGTTTTCCAGACGATCCAAGCACTAGAAAGCAGTGGATCCATGCCATTAGAAGAGATGTAGGCAAGGATTTTTCTATATTGGAAGGAACGAGGGTTTGTTCGAGGCATTTTAAGCCTGAAGATTTGAAGAAAAGTCTTAATGGAAGGATCAGTCCCAAACCAGGAGCTGTGCCAAGTATCTTCGCATGGAAGCGAAGTTCTCCTCGCAAACGGCCACCGCCAACTCCACGCTTCACGGCTACAACCGTGAGAAACAATTTAGCGTCAGAATTTGGCGAAGTTATGCATTCGACGACCGAATTCAGCGAAGTAGCATGCAGTGATTCGTCGTCTACAAATATGGCCGACGGGACGTCTTTTCCGGAAACAGCAGAAATACCGCAAACACCGGAGCGACGGGAGCATAATAATATAATAATAACCGAGCTTCAAGAGAAGCTATCTGCAGCTCGTTTAAAAATTGAAGAACTGGAAGCAGTGGTTTTGCAATTAAAACAAAAAATTGTGGATATGGAACAGAAAAACGAGCAACTAGAGGAACAGATGTTTTCATGAAAAAACATCTCATCAAATGACTCGTTAGTAGCATTTTATACGGGGTTTCCGAATTATGAGACTACGGTGGCGTTGTACGACTTTTTGGATCCTGGTACCAGGGGAGAAACATAAATTACTGGTTGTCTGGAAAGGAAGTTGCTGGCAATGCTAAGCCTGTGAAACAAGGAAGGCCAAGGTCTCTAAAACCAGTAGATGAGTTCTTTTTGACATTGTGTAGACTGAGGCAAGGTTTTGCCGAGTTACATTTAGCTCACTTATTTAACGTTTCTCAGCCAACTGTTAGCAGAATCTTTATTTCTTGGATAAACTATATGTATTTGAAACTTGGTCATATAAATATTTGGCCTTCTAGAGAACTAGTAAATGAGACAATGCCTCAGGATTTTAAGGCAAAGTATCCAACCACAAGGGTCATTATTGACTGTACCGAGATCCGCTGTGAAATGCCTAGCAGCCTCCTTTTAAATAGTGAATTGTTTAGCTCGTATAAACACCATACCACTTTAAAGGCATTGGTGGGAATTTCACCTAAAGGGTTCTTAACATTTATTGGCCAACTCTATACTGGCAGTATATCTGACAGGGAAATAGTAGAGCGAAGTGGCTTCTTGAACCTTCCCTTTTCAAATGGGGACTCTGTAATGGCTGACAAAGGCTTAACTATTGAAGACATTCTACCCCTTGGTGTTTCCTTGAACATCCCTCCTTTTCTGGGAATGTCTGATCAGATGTCAGCTGAAGATGTGATTGCAACACAAGAAATTGCTAGCTTAAGAATACATGTGGAAAGGGCTATAAATAAGGTGAAGAATTTTCTTATATTTGAGGGGGTTATTCCACTAGGCCTATTTGGGGTAGTGAATCAAATGTGGTGTGTGTGTGCCATGCTTTGCAACATGCAGGATCCCATTATTAGTGCTTAAATTAATCTCAAGTTCACACATAGTGACAAGCAGGTCATAGGGTTGTTTTTATATAAAATGATTATTTCAAATCCAGTGAAAAAATATAACATTGTACCACAATATTGTACAAAATCAGCATAATAATATGTTTTAACTTGAATCAGCCTTGAGTGACTGTTTCCTTATTCAATGTTACCAAAATGTAATATCCCTATCTTTTTATAAATAAAAAAGAATTTTTTTTACATTCAAGTTAAAAGCCCTGCATCTGAATCATCTTGTGTAACTTAACATTCTACCTTTTGTGAATATTTACAAACAGATTATAATGAAAAAAAAACTTGTGTTGACTGGAACTTGTAACTATTCTGTTTTTGCAGCCAATCATGCAAACATTTATGAGAATTTTTCATATTTGTCATTCATTTCTAATTTCCACATTGCACACTATGAAAATTGAAAAAATAAGGTGCTGATCACTATTTTAAAAAATGATTTCACATTATACCTGATCATATTTAGTTATGTAACTGCAACGTCCCTCAACTTTTAAAGCTCCAATATCAGTACCAAATCCCCTCATTTGGTTTCCCACATACAGTAGATGTTGTTTAGTTGTACCTGTGAAAGATTTTTTGAAAAACCAAAACAATAATTACTTGTCTTTAGTGATCAATCCCTTTTATTCTCATGATTTGTGATTGTTTAAGTTTTGCATTACCAGGAGAAAGTTGATGTTGAGCAACACATGCCTATTAGAGCTTTAAAAGCTTTAATCCATAACCATTCTTGCCCAGGAGTAAGCTTAACTTACAGTTATTATGTATATAAAAGTAAAATGAACATGTACTTTCAATGCCAGACATTTGTTTACCTAATGGAAGTTTAGTATTTGGCTGCAGTTTTGATGAAATGGGTAAAGTAATATGTTTTAAGCTTTTGTTTCGGAGTTGCCCAGTAGGCAGCATCAAAAGGGATCCTTTCCACTGAAATTCCCTTCTTTGTGTACACAATAAAGTCACACCATGAGGCTCCACTACAGCCCATCTGGCCTTACACTTGAGTGTAGTATGCATGATTTCGTTTAAGTTTACAATGTCCATTTACAGCCTCGCAAAAAAAACTCGGATCCTGACATGCTTCTAGTGGAGTGACTTGAAACGTGGTTTCCGGACACTTTACCTCAGCCAGACCAAAATGATTTTGGCATCCAAAATCCACAACTCTGCCATCTGGTGAGGCCCCCAGAATTGGCATGTCCAAACAAACAACAAAACCACTCTTAAGAACCTTTACCGGTGTCTTTCGAGTGAACATAATTTTTTCATACTGTTGAAGTGCAATTGGTTCATGTTTTAATCCATGCTCAACATACCGTGAAGTAATTGGCTTTGGATTAATAAGGTCTGCAGCAAATTTTTCGTGATTCCTCTGCCTTTTTGAAATCAAATCAAATTTAGATGCCGTAAATCTGAACTTGCGTTCCTTTTTCCACTGCTCTGAGGATGACTGGTCCCTTGTGGCTTCTTCAATATTGTTAATAATTGTCCCATCCACAACAAGGGTATTGATGAGTGCGTGCTTTTTCCAAATTGTCTAAGTTGTCAGGCAAGACAAAATCATCGCATGGGTTTAGAGGAAACCTCGGATACATAAGTTCTGTTTCTCTACTAACAATTTCTCTAGGTACGGATGAAATGTCCACAGTAGCCTCAAAGTTTGCCTCGGTACGAGTTAATTGATAGCTGCAATACGAACCAATCTGACTCTCGCCGAATTTGGTTTCCACGCAACTATTTGTAGAGGAATCATCTTTTTCCATAAGTGCTAAACCCATCTGAGGATTGATTTGCTTTAGGGCCTTTTTCAGTGTCATTTCGGCTTCAACATCATGCTGGGCATTAGCTCTTGCATCATACAAGAGACATTTAACTCCGTCTCTACTCTTAGTTTCATCGAGTTTTGTTTTTGAGATAGTGATATCCATTACAGGCTGGGCAGAAATTTTGTCACCTCGGCCCTTTTTGTGCCACTTCTGCAGCTGGGAAGTTCAAGCTAGTTCTGCCTGCTCATCCTCATCCTGACACAAATCATCTGTTGCTTTGCTGTCAAATAAACTGAACTTGCATGCTTTAAACATTAAAGCAAGAACATGGTTACAGCAACCAACTTTGCCAGCTTTGCATGAACAGTTTGCATGGATGACTTGACCAGAGACGATGCACATGGCAAAACGGAGAGCATGGGGAGCCTCACTTTTCTTAAAACTATGGTAACACTTTGCCCTCAAATAAAAGTACCTTTGATCGCTGTTTGCCTCGATCTCCTTCAAATGTTCATCCTGCAGAAAGGTTTTAGCTTTTCTCAAATTGGTTGGAATCGAATGGTGCTCAGTATTGGCAACTCGTTTCCCAGAATTTGCCACGTGCTGGTTCATCTCAGCTCTGGTAAAAGCAGGCATCCTTTCAAGCGATTTACCCCAGCCATCGCTCGGATATTTCACATGTGATGATGTAGCGGCGTCTTTTGGAAGGTTCAAAACCCTTGCTTTTCATTTTGTGTAGATTTCATCAGGATCGGGATCAATCACCATTTTATCCCTTCCACTCTTAATATACTCGTCGACTCTGCAAAAAAGGAGAGAATTCTAAATACTACGGAAACAAAATTTCGTGTGTTCTCTTGAGGAAAATCACAAAGATGCGAGCATGTGCTTCGATCGGTTTCTTTGTTTTGATGCTTACCGCTTTATGAGCTGTGCCTTCGTCTTAAGTCCCTTTAGCGAATCGCCTCGACATCGCAACCAAAACCTCAGTTCTTCATTCTTTAGTGAAGAAGGGTTTCTTCCAGCTAAAGAAGCTCCGGGAATATCGTCTTCGGTGAGGATAACTGTATCAGAATCTCGACTAGAAGAAGCCATTTTTGTTGTGATCTGTGATGCGTGGCCTACCAAGCCTCGTTTTCATGTTTTTGAAACCAGGGCCGTTCCGCACGGCTGCCATTTATGAATACGGTGTATACAAAACTACAATATACTATATTAAAGGATAGAAAACAAAATGGCGAGGGAACCTAATAAAAAAGCCATGGGGGTTGTAAGCTTAGGTTCCGTCACAAGAAACACCAGATGACTGATTTAGGTAACTAACGACAAGCCTTATTTGAAGACAGAGTTAATAGTTATCAATAATATGTGCTTTAAGTTTTTTTCTTAAAAGATGCCCGTGATGAAGAGCCCGAGAATTAAAACATCTAGGGCCTTGGTAGAATATCAAGAATTGATATTTGCTGGTTTAAAATGCTTAACTTGTCTCAGGCTGCTGTAAAAAGGGACAGTGTTTTTTTGGCTCTGTATAATGAGAATCATCTACATGTCAATAATAACAAATATATTAAAAATTGTATTTCAGCATTTGGTATGGCAGTAACACCAGTACTGACAGCCCCGGAGACAGAAAAAGCCCAAGCACAAGCCCTAGCTAATCCTGCACCAGCACCGGTTTACTCTGCAGGTGGTGAGCAAACTGGTACTAGTGCTGCATCAGCTAATCCCGACCCAACACGCCGTGAGCCAGCTGGTAATAGAGCTGCATCAGATAAACCTGACCCAACATGCTATGAGCAAACTGGTACTATTGCTACATCAGCTAATCCTGACCCAACACACCGTGAGCCAACTGGTACTAGTGCCGCGTCAGCTATTTGTGCACCAAGATGCAGTGAGCCAACTGATACTAAAACTGCATCAGCTAATCCTGACCCAACAAACCATGAGCCAACCGGTACTAGTGCCGCATCAGCTAATCCTGGCCCAACACACCATGAGCAAACTGGTACTAGTGCCGCACCAGCTAATCCTGACCCAACACACCGTGAGCAAACTGGTACTAGTGCTGCATCAGCTTTTCGCAAGCCAATACACTATGAGCAAACTGATACTAGTGCCACATCAGTTGTCCGTGAACCAACACACTGTGAGCACACTGGTACTAGTGTTGCATCAGCTATTCATGAGCCAATACACAATCAGCAAACTGGTACTAGTGCTGCATCAGTTATTCGTGAGCCAACAAGCCGTGAACAAACTGGTACTGGTGCTTCTGTGTTGCCAGTTTGTTTGGATGATAGTGGAATCACTTTAGAAGGTGACTAAATTATATTATTTTTCTAGCTGTGAAAACAGAAGTGTTAGCTTACATATTGGAAAACTTTCAACTACAATTTAATGCAACTGATTTGTTATCAAGTATTTATTATCATAATTGCGATAAGTACTTGATGACAAATTAAAGTTTAATTTTTAAACCTGTTAATATTAATCTTTTTAGTGGGATCTAATGCCATAGCTGATAATGACCTTTTTTCAACTGTGCGTGGAACAAAGAGGGGCTCAATAGATGAAATTGCAAACCCTAAAAAAAGTAAAACAGCTTCAGGTATTAACTATCAGACAAATTAGTCATTCTGTTCAAAGTACATTATTTTGAGTTAAATGAAACAACATGTACAGTTGATTATTACCACCACTAGGAGGGCACCCTTGAAATGTGACAAGACTTGCAGTGTAGATGAAAATGCACTGTATACAAGTGGCTTCTAATCAAGTAATCCTTTCACTGCCAATTTTTTTAACCACAAAGACTTCATTTATAAAGTTTGTCTCTTCTTTACAGAGAAGCAATCAGCAGAATACAAGTACTGCATTAGCAAAAAGATGTGTTACTTTGAGGATAATATTCCATACAATGGAACTGAAATTATTCAAATCATTAGCCAAAGTGTCAGGTTCACGTCAATGTTTGGCAAAAGAGAAGCAAAAGAATTGTAACTGCTATATCTTGAAAGTTTTTGACATGTTCTGTTATTACTATTCCAACAGCAGAGATCAAAAAACGAAGAAGATGGAATGGTAATTTGCGAAAATAGATCAAAGAAAAAAGAGAACAAGGTAACAAACCTAAATGCATATCACTATTTTTTTTTCCTTGAATTAAGATTATTTTTTAAAAAATTATCATTAAATCACATAAGTCTATAAGCCATCAGTACTTTTCATCAACATCTATAAAAGAGACAATTACATGGGGCTTGAGAAAACAAATTTTCTCTTCTCATACTCATAGAACATTTTCACTAGCATGACCAGCAGTCACAAGTGCTTATTACGTCTTTAAGTGCCTTCAAAGATAAAATTTCTTTCACCACGGAGCCATGCCTTCTGTGTATTTACTTGACTATGTATATAGTGAAGACTGTCATGAGCTAGATGTAACTTGTGTCACACAATTCATATTAAGTTATTAATTTTATGGAAATTTGAAATGGTGCAAAGAATGATATGAAGGCCAAATAGTTCTCAGTTGGGTCATGTGTTCTTTCAGTGCCCAGGTAACAGATATTTCCACCTAAAATGTCTCAGGCCGGCAAGAGTGCCAAAGAAAAATCCTTGGTAAGATAGCTTTTAATTACCATGAAACTCCAAATTTTGGGGAAAAATTCTCAAACGTTTGACTTTTGTGGCTAATAGTTAACATATGATTTGCATTCGTATTCAGCCCAAAAGCCACATTACAGTGAATTTTATCACTCCTGTTTTTTTTTTCCTGCATAATTTGTCTGAGTTTTAGCATTAACTGGTCATGCCCACATTAACTATATTTAGCTAGAACAACCAAATTCAAAACAAATTGACTGCCAACATACAGTGTGATCTTTAATACAGTGAAACCAAACTTAACATTCTACTAATTTTTTTTTCCTTTTATGTTAGATGGTGCATAAATTCATTGTGTTATTTTTTATCTGTTTAGGTACTGCTCTACCTGCAAGGCAAGACTGAGCCAAGCCAAGCAGTAGTCCACACAGAAATAAAATAAATTTGATTACATAAAGACTGTTTGTTGTGTTCTATTAAATATCCTTTACGAGTTTTACAAACTCCTGCTAAACCTAACAACTTTCCATTGTAGTAAAAAAGAGGAGGGGTTTTCCCCATAGTACAAACATTGTTGTTCAATCTGTACTATACAGTAACTTCCATTTTTTTAATGCAGTCAAGGGATGATAAATATATGGATGACAAGGTTGCTCTTCAGTCCCTACATTTTTTAAAAATGGTAGACAAATGTCAGGATGGGTGGTTGAAAGAATACAAATCGCGTATGTGAATGTTGCACGCTATCAACCACTTCGCAGAGGTACCTATTTGCCTCTTCCAGCCAATTTGGAGAAAAAGAAGGCAATAATCAACGTGAAAAACAGGGATAACGAATGTTTGAAGTGGGCACTCAGAGCCACTTTATTTCCTCCAAAAGACGGGAAAGACCCGCAAAGACCAAGCAAATATCCAGTTAACGACGGTATTAACTACGGAGGCATCGATTTCCCAACACTGGTAAAACAGATAGAAAAGCTCGAGGCACAAAACGCAAACCTCGCAATAAACATATTTGGCTGGGAAGACAACTGTGTGATTGTTCACCAGATAAGCAAAAAAGAAGCGAAGGTGCCACGGATAAACCTGATGTTAATTGAGTCAGGGGAAATTCAGCACTATTGTTAAGTAAAAAGAGAAAGCGCTTTGCTATTCAATCAGAGCAAGAACAGAAACGCAAAACACTATTGTATGCTGTGCTTAACCCGTTTCTCAAGAGAAGACTTGCTTGTGAGTCACAAAAAATATTGCAATGGTGTGAACAGCAGGCCGACAAGGATCGAGATGCCAGAGGAGGGGAAAAGCATCCTTTCCTTCCAAAACTACAAAAGCAGATGAAAATGCCCTTTGTGATATACACGGACTTCGAGGCTTTAATCAGGAAGATTCCAGGCTGTGAGCGCGGGCCAGAGAGAATGCAAATAAGCTACACAGAGAAGACCGGAAGGCATGAGGCATGTGGGTATTCATACATGGTTGTAAGATGTGACGATGAAATTACAGGGTCAAATTTTTACGGGGAGAAAATGCGGTTGGAACATTTTTAAGTGACATTCTGCAGGAAGAGGAGAAAATAAGAGAAATAATGGCCGAACCAAAACCGATTGTGATGATGTGGAAAGACTGGGAAAAATTCAAAAAAGCAAAAAAGCATTCCTTCCACGGAGGAGGAAGTTTCACGGGAAACTAAACGAGTAACGAAAGCCCTTGCCACTAATAACTACCCTGCAAATTTCATTCACAATGGCTGCCAACTGAGTAGACAACAAGAAACAAATGATACCGACCATCGCGGTTTTGTCATCCTCCCCTACGCCAAAGGTTTTTCCAAAAGAGTCGCAAACGTTCTTCGAGGTTTCAATATCAAGGTCGCCCATAAACCTATTCGTACCATCTCGAACATACTCAAAAACCTAAAGAAAAGATTGAGAAAGAGGCTTCCAGAGGCATTGTTTACAAGATCAAATGTAAAGATTGTGACTGTGTTTATGTTGGTCAGTCATCACACGTGTTAAAAACACGTATGAAAGAACACGCAAAGGCTATAGCAACATTGGACAAAAACTCTTTATTGGCCAAACACCATATGCTCAACGGTCACCAAATAGATTTGGAGAACGTTGAAATTGTCGACAGATCATCAGTATGGAAACAAAGACTAATTCTTAAAGCTTGGCATTCCTTGCGAGACAGGAACGCTATAAACGAACACATAGCGCTACCGAACGTGTACAATGGCATTAAGAATCTTTACACTCATTAAGAATACTCTAGAGACCATTGCTCATTTAGTTTCATCACACATCTATTACATATTCTAGCAGGACGCCGTTTAACATTTGCATTTTCCATCTTTTGCTGAAGAAGGCAACAGTAGTGGCCAAAACGTCCGATAAACATATTTTTAGCCAGTGACAACCATTTAATTCCTTTCCTTTTTTCCCAATTTTTAACATGCCTGGCTACACACTGAACATTTTAAAATGACTGCCACGTTTGTAACAAAAGTCTGATAAAAGACGAATTCTTGGATTCTTTGCCTGTTTGGAATGTTGAAGAAGATGGGGAAGAGGGCGAAGAAAAATGCAGCTATTGGGGGCAAGGCCACAAAGAATGTTTTTATAATGCGCAGAAAGAGAAGAAAAAATGGGGCTTGCAAAAGTTGAAAAGACTTACAGACGAGAAAGACAAGTCAAAGGTAAAAGCACAAGAAAATTGCAAATATTGCGGGAAGCCTTTACTTCAGAAAAACTACAGAGATGCAGTAAAAGACCACTGCCACGTACCCGGCAGTTACCGCAGAGCTGCGCACAGCTTATGCAATAAGAAATTGCGAATAAACCCCAAGATGGACCAAATACCAGTTGTATTCCACAACCTGAGGGGCTACGACGCGCACCATTTAATGCAAGCGATGTCGCAGCTGCAGAAAGGAGGTGAAATGCGTCGCCAACAACATGGAGAAATACATCACATTTTCAGTCGGAGGTCTGCGTTTCATCGACAGCTTGAACTTTTTGCAAGGAAGCTTCGATTCACTTGTAAGCGTAACGCCAAAAGAGTCATTGAAAATAACATATACAATTTCAAGAGGCAGTGACCTGCTTTGCAAAAAAGGGATATACCCTTACGAGTACATGGACTCATGGGGAAGATTCGCTGAGACAAGGCTTCCGGACAAAGAGAAGTTTTACAGCAAGCTGGACCATGAGCACATAACAGACGAAGAGTACGCGCACGCGCAGGCTGTCTTGGAGGCTTTCGAATGCAAAACGCTTGGCGATTATCACAATCTTTACGTGAAAACGGACGTCACGCTGCTGGCGGATGTTTTTGAGAACTTCCGAAACCTAAGCCAACAGCAGTACGGGTTGGATCCGGCACATTATTATAGTCGCCAGGCCTCTCCTGGGACGCGCTCTTGCAAAAGACGGGGGTCGAGCTTGAGCTCTTCACAGACTACGAAATGCATCTCTTCGTTGAAAGGGGAATGCGGGGCAGAATCTCCATGGTAAGCAAGAGATATGCTAAGGCGAACAACCCGCTAGTACCGGGATACGACCCAAGCAAGCCAAAAAAGTTTATCATCTATCTCGACGCAAACAGCCTTTACGGATGGGCGATGAGCATGCTTCTCCCGATAAGAAATTTTAAATGGAAGCGTGACATGCCCTCATTGGAGGAGATCTTGAATAAGAAAGAGAACGATAAGTATGGGTGGATTCTCGAGGTCGATCTTGAATATCCTGCAGAACTGCACGAGGAGCACAACAGCTATCCCCTGGCGCAGGAGAAAAAGGCCGTAAAAAAGGAGTGGATGTCGGACTACCAAAAGGGGATGATGAAAGACCTGGATCTGAAACCCCGGGACAGCAAGAAGCTGCTGCTAATGCTTCAAGACAAAAAGAACTATGTTGTGCATTACAGAAACTTGCAGTTTTATCTGAACAAGGGCATGAAACTGAAGCGCATGCACAGGGTGTTGGAGTTTGAACAAGAATGTTGGATGGAGCCATACATCCGGATGAAACACAGAGTTCAGGAAGAAAGCGAAGAGCGACTTTGAAAAGAACTTTTACAAGCTCATGAACAACTCTGTTTTCGGCAAAACCATGGAAAACCTGCGTAACCGTGTTGACATAAAAATAGTGCGCAGCAATGAGACGGACAAAATAAGGAAATTGATTGCCAGCCCTTTGTACTCAAGACATGTTTTATTTTCAAACGACATGGCAGGAATTGACATGCAAAAAGCAAGCTGCTTCTCAACAAGCCGGTCTACACAGGGATGACGATTCTCGAGAACAGCAAGATCCTGATGTACGACTTCTTTTACAACGAGCTTAAAAAGCAGTACGGCTCAAAGTGCGAGCTGCTTTACACGGACACCAACAGCCTTCTTGTCGAGATCGCAACAGAAGACATCTACGAGCACATGAAAAACAACATGGACCTTTACGACACAAGCAACTACCCGAAGGATCATCCACTCTACTCAAACGTGAACAAAAAGGTCTTGGGCAAGATGAAAGACGAGTGCACCGGAACCCCAATTGCGGAGTGCATATGTTTGAGACCAAAAATGTACTCAATCATGATGGCGGACGAAGTTAACATAAAAAAGGCGAAAGGCGTAAAACAGAGCGTTGTCAAGAAACAAATAACGCATGAAAATTACAAGGAAACGCTTTTCAGTGCGAAGCAGCAATGGCATGGAATGAACATTCTTCAAAGCGAGGGACACGAGATCTACGGTATGCATCTTAACAAAATTTCGCTTTCGCCATTTGATTCAAAGTGATGGATAGGTGACGGTGGTATCCATACAAAAGCTTACGGGTACACCAACATGGATATATTGTCAACATTAACAGATGATGAACTTAGAGGGTTGGAAGCCGAAGCTTCAAAGTTGCTCTGGGGGTAATTGTGTGTTTGGAGGGGAGGGTGTTAGCCAGTTCATAAAATTTACGAGAGCAATCTTGTCATCTCGCAAGCTGTCCATGATCCAGTCGATAAGTTCTATGGGTGCGTTCTTGTATTGTTCTCGAGCGTTTTCATACTCCGTGGCCGCCTCGCCAACCAAGAAAAGTTCTTTTCTGTGGCCGAGAACAAATTCATTGAAACGCTCTGCGAAATACTTGACTTCTTCGTTGATGCTCTTCCCTTTTTCTTTCGCGGAAAATTCAATGGCCCAGTCAAGAAAATCCTCAATGTCCACAACGGACGACATGGTGAGATATAATAGAATTTCTTTTTCTTCAAAAAAAAAATCCTGTGCGCATTCACGGAAGAGAGTTGGAAGCTGAAGTTTCAAAGTTGCTCAGGGGTCAACTGCGTGTTTGGAGGGACAACGAGCAGTTCTTCACGCACGAAGCTGCGCTTGGGTCCATCGCGCAAATAGCAGAGAACAGTTTGATCCAGTTTTGTGAAAGATCTTTCAATGCTGTAAACTTTCAAAGACCAGATTGGATCCGTGGCTCTTTTTACACCGCCTTCAAGCTCGCCAGGCTGGTAGAGATAACGAACTTGGACAAGAGAGGGGAGTATTTTTTCGTTTTTCCCAACAGGCCTTGAATAAGGTGTCGAAGTCCTTGCATAAACAGATTTTTCTTTGATGGCAACGGCTGGTTTCTTGCTGATAAGGCTTGTGACCTCATTGTTCAAAGCCGAAACAACTTCTGGAAGTCTTTTCACCCAGACAGTGGACCGCTTGCCCTAAGGGAGTTGCATTTCCACGGCGTACTGGTGCCCGAACAAGCGCTCAGCCAGGGTGCGGTTGAAACGTTCGACAATGGCCTGGTCACGGTGAATGTCAACGTGCCTGTGCCGGATATATGTTTTGTGTTTTTCCATCTCTTTTGTGACAGCGCCCATGAATTTGTGCCTGGGGTCAACTTGCAGCATTTCAGGCCATTTGAGAGCCCTGCGCTTGTAAATCTTCTGAAAAGCCAGGGCGACCTCATCAGAATCTTTCGAAGTCAGGGGTTCAGCCTCTTTGTAGCGGCTGGCCACGTCAATAATGGTGAGAGCATATTTATAAACTTTCCGGCCACGAGGTAGCTTGTCGTGCGGAAGAATAAGAAGGTCCGCCTGGTGGACCTTGTTGGGTGTGGTAACGTCGAATTTCGGCTGAGGAATTCGCCTCGGTGCGGGGAGGAATATCTGCCAGAGCACTTGCCTGATCAACCACTTTTTTGCGGTTCCTTCAGGTACCTTGGCGGCCTCGGCTAATTTTTTTATCGCGGCGATACCTTCCCAGTAGCCCCCGGCACCGTAGTATACCTTTGTGAGTTTGGTGTCCATATAAGTAAGGTGTAAAACAGTTTAAAGGAACCGGAAGGCTGCGTAGCCCAGAGCGAGCGCCCCGGCGCCCACGAACATTAGTTCACCATTTTTCTGCTGCTCACTTGGCTGATAGAAATCTGAGAACTTGGGCTCTTTGGGGGGTATCATTTGTTCGTCAGGATGTGCCTGGTTGTAGAGTTTGAAGGCATAGTCAGTGTTGGTGAAGTTCTGCTTTGCCTCCGCCTTTGTTTGCGCATTAGTCGCGATCCAGCCGAGAAGTTGTCTTCGGTCTCGCGTGTATTTGGCGTAAGCCGCTTGATAATCTTCGAGAGCTTTGTCATGGCGCTTTTTTTCTTCAAGCGCAGCTTTGTCACCCCCACCAAGTGCCCTTGCCAGATAATTGCCACCGATAAAAGCCGTGGCGTTCAATACAGCCCCGCCAATCATGATCGCGGTGCTCACCATTGTATATGTTGTAAAATCTATTTTTAATTGTGGTCGTATGGCGGTGGCGGTTCATTGGGATTAGGGGAAGGGCATTTCTCTGTTAATGGAAAGTGCTCAGTATCAAGATCCTCGAAATCGCAGTCTTGATAATTGGAATCTTCAGAAACACCACACCAAACAAAATCTAAGGCATCAACGGTATAAAATATATTGCATGAATTATATACGAATGCAACCGTTTTAGATGACTTTGACGGGGAAATAAGAATGCGCCATTGCGTTATTATAATGTTTTTTTTTCTAAACGCTGTTGGGGAGGATTTTCTGGTCCTCGAGGTACTTTTTGAGCGCAATGCTGCCTGCCATGATGCCGGTGAACTTCACGTAATTCATCGGGCTGCTGCTGGGATCAGAAGTGAAATTCTCTTTCACAACCTTTTTTGCGGCCCAGCCGATGCCCGCGGCTAATCCTGTGAGAGTTGCGGCCTCAATGACGGTCTTGACAAGCTTGTTGTCGGACATGGCGCGTTTGATATAAGTAAAGAACAAAAGTTTAAAACAAAATTAATCTGTCTATTCTTCTTCTTCTATCCTTTTCTTCTCTTCTAGTCTTTTCATCTCTTCTTGTATTCTTCTTTCTTCTTTTTCTTTTCTTCTTCTTATTTCCTTTTCTTGGTCCGTTTCACACCACATTATGTCGAGAAGATGGGAGACTCTTTCATAAACCTTTTTGTTGAAGTCGTACCATACAAGCCCTATACCAAAAATTACGGCTGTATAGAAGAGAAAATGCGCAATGTTAAGTTTTGGCATCGTGATATACTTTACACTCAAAAGTTTCAATCATTTTTTTTAGTCCTTTTGTCTGTGTCGCGCAAACAGGTTCTCACTCAGCACGTGCGGGCTCTGACATTTTTTTGTCGAAAGCAGCCTTGGCCATACCATTGAGCTCTTCCCGTTTGTAATAAATCCCTACCAGTGAAACGACTATGCTGGCAACAGTAAGCCATTCGGTGGTGCTGAGGCTGCTATTTTTTCTCCGCCGCACTTTGGGCTTTCGCCCTCTTTTGTTGGGGCTGGCTCGGGAGCAGCTGTGGCGGCTTTTTCCTTCTTTTCCGCGAGGTAAGCCTCAGCTGCTTTCTTCTGTTGTTCCCGTGCCAGCCGTGTTCTTTCAGCAACCATTTTTCCAGCAGCAACACGCTTTGGATTTTTTACTTGCTGCATGGTTGCAGTCGGAGCTGTCGCTTGCTGTGTGATATTGGCGGCAGGTGCTGCCTGGGTCTTGCCCTGCGTATGTGCCGTGACGGCAGGTGCGTTCTCGGATTGTTCGGTAGACATTCTGAAACAAATTGCATTCTAAGCAAATGAAAAAGTTTAATTAATAACAATTTTGTCAGCAAGTCCTCACCAGTTGTTGATGAATGCTGACCAGTTATTCTGCAGTTGGTGAGCCGGGTACTTCATCAACGCCCTCAAGCAGATCTCCATATTCATCACGAGAAGGGTGGCTCTGCTCCGACAACTGTGGACTAAATTCAACATGTTTTGTGGTGATCAGCGCCGTGTTGGCTGCAGCAAGAAACCGGCTGCACTTCAAAGCAAGGTTGCTGGCCAGATTGGAGAGCTTTTTGTTTATGATGTAGTCGTTTCTGAGTTCTTTTTGGTAAGCGTCGATGTCTTTGATGTTAATGACCATTCTGACCGCTTCGAAGACAAGAAAAATGAAGTTGTCGATCAGGCTTTCTGTTGTCTGAGCCCACGCAAGTCTTGTAGCGTTTTGTGTATTTCTTGACCTCTTTGTCGCTCAGGCACTTCACCTGCTCGTGGGTTAGCTGCACTCTGATGGCCTTTTTGGCTTTGCCTGTGGACACCAGCATGGCCAGCTGCTCGCAAAGAGCATGAATGTCAGGTCCAGCAGTTGGAACAATGCCTCCTGCTGGCCCACTCGATGGCTCAGGCTCGGTTTGAAGAAGGTTCATAACTTCTGCTAACGTGGCCTCTTCTCCAGCATTGTGCAAGGCTATATACAACTTTAATTTTTTTATTCAAAATAACTTTACCCTGTAGGGGTGGCGAAGCGAGAACATTAGATAAGAGAACTTTTGCTCTTTCAGCTTTGAAACCAGACCTTTGTACTCATCCGGGGAGAGTTCGCCGGCGTAATCATCGAAGATGGCTTTCGTTGTCCTGGCCGAGGGGCTGTAAAAGAGGACAATCACCGCAACGTTCTCCCGGAAGGAAGCTGTTATGCCGGTCATCTTCTGGCTCAGTGCCCAAACGCTGATGCCCATATGTCGGGGATCGTTTTCGCCAAGCCGATGGTAGCTCTTGTTGTGCGTAAACGTGGCGCAGATGAGCACAATGTAGTTGAACTTTCCGCAGAAGGGGCCATAGATCTGGTCCACCACAAACCTTGATTTGCCTGAATTCGTCGGCCCCACAATGAGAGCGTTGAAGGGTATCTTGCTTGGGTCCATGTATATTAAAACTGTACAGATTCTAGCTGTCTTTCCATAAAGTTGAACTGGGAGTCAGCGATCACGAATACATGGCATTTCATGTTGCCTGAGCCTTTGGCTTTCCGCTCGATTTCCAGCTGGACACCACCCGTACTGTTCACAATCCGCGTGCCACTGCCGTGCATTTCGGTTCCAGAAGTGTGCCTGAGTTTGGTTTTTTGAATATTTCTTGGAATTTTGTCGTGAAATATTGGTCAGGCGTGACGTAGACTTGGATTGCGTCGTCGAATATTTTTTTGAAGCTTGGCGCTTTGCCGTCGAAAGGTACCGCAGGGATGGGCAAGGAAACTTTTGAACCAAGTGGTGCCAGCTGGTAAGGAAAACCTCCGCTGTCTCCCAAACGAAGCGCTTCTTTCATTTCCGCGCTCCAATATTTTCTGTCTGAGCCGAAGACGCTTTGAAACAAGCCTTCGCTTTCTTTGAAAAACACCTCGGCGGTTATGTTTTTTTCTCGTCGATCATTATTTGTGAAATGAACCTGCTTTTGTCCGCTTTTGGAAAGCGGTTTAAAAAGTTTGTCCATGCCTTTTTCTTCGCAGCATCTTCTTTTTTCAAAAACTTGGGATCACCAAACCCGGGATCTTGCTCGATATCAGAGACATTTAGCACCACGTTTTTTGTTATTACAGCTGACATGAGACTGCAGTTCGAGGTTTGACGTTTGCCGTGAGGTTTAATCCTCAATGTACTTTAGCAACGGGTCGTTCCGTCAAGTCAAAACTGGAAGAAACACAAGGAATTTTGGGTTATAAACACTTCAAAACGGCGGCTGCAGGTGCCAGGTAACATCTGAACTTACAACTTATGCTACAACAATTATGGTCGCTTTCAGAATTTAACACTGTTTTCAAGTTCCAATGTGATTTACCTCTTAGACACGAGTTTAGTGAGATTCTTAAGGTGATGGTCTATGAAAACAGCCGTGATGACTCTAGTAGTAGTAGCGATGGTGACGACTTGGATTTGCTTCTCGTCGATACGATGTTCCCCTCAACCGTTAAGTTGGACTTTCCACGGCTAAACCTGATCGACCTTAGTGATGCACAGTGTGAAGCCATGTTTAGGAAAGTATTAAGCTTTTGTAAATAGCTGTACCTTTATTTTATGCATGGCCACTAGGGTCCTGAATGGTAATATGATTGTCATCCACAGGTTTCAAAAAGAAGACATGGAACGCTTGCTACATGCATTGGAATTACCAGCATATTATTAATGTGTACAAAGAACCAAGTGTTCAGGAATGGAAGCCCTCATGATTCTGCTGAAAAGACTTGTGTACCCCAATCGATGGTGCGACCTTGTTCCAGTGTTCAGAAGGGATGATCCTCAACTCAGTCTTATTTTCAACAAAGTAATGAATCAATGAAATAATAAAACAATACTGTAGTCACACTCAAAGACAAAAATCAAGCAACCCTGTGCAAATGTAATGACTGGTGGCAGAGTTAACAGTTGTAATTAATAAAACACGTAATAATTGTTGTTTTATTTTTCTTTTGTAGGTGATGGATGATATCTATGAGCGGTTCAATCATTTGCTCACGTCATTAAACCTAGTTTGGCTAGATCCAGAGCTGTTCTCTCAGGCAGTCGAAGCAAAAGGTGCCCCCTTACACCAGTGCTGGGGGTTTATAGATGGGACACCAAGGCTTATTGCATGCCCTATATGAAATCAGAGAATTATGTTTAGTGGACATGAGAACACACTGTTTAAAATTTCAGGTATGTAGATTGTTTTTGGTTTGGGCCCCGAGGCTTTGGACTATCATATACACCTCAGTTATATCTAGGTGATTGCCATCTTCCTTGTTGTCTGGATAGCCTTGTGTCTCATCAGCATTTTTTCTGTGCATGGTTATCTTAAATAACCTGAACACAATTTGAGACAACTCAGGCGACCAGACAGTTATGGAATATGGAAACCAGCCCTAAGAGGTCACAATTTGATGCAGGGAAAGGATGCCAGGTCCCTTCTTTTTTGTCAGAGAAAAAGTTGAGAAATTTTAAGTGTAGAGCTCCTTACTGGGAAGCATCTACAGCAGAGTATGTGAAACTCGTTACTAAGGAGAGAGTGTTTTTTATCCATGTAGGGGTTGGTGGTGCTTCCAGTGACAGGGATGTGCGAGACTTTCTAGGAGTTGACAAAGCATTGTATAGGTTTAAATTGACTATTCATAACTCAAATTATGGGTTATTGGACTTTTTGTCAAACTTTTGGTCTGGTTGTGGCCTAAAGAACATTCCTCAAGAATACCAATTTGTCTGCATTGGCATATTACCTTACAGTTTATTATTTTGTATGAACATGCCTCCCTTCCCTTTCGCGTTACAAAGATTTAATGAATAGGATGTATTTTAACACAAGTACATGTTCACTTTCAGTCAGTACAAGCACCAAATGGCCTTATTGCTCATATGTTTGGTCCCATGGAGAGAAGAAGGCATGATGCCTTTATGCTTGGGGTCAGTGGTCTTGCTGATAAGCTTGAAAGACTTCAGACACCGACAGGAGAACCTTACGTCATATATGGTGACCCAGAACGAACAAGAATCCTAGAAACGTCGCCACAGTCAACCACCACAGTCAGCAGAAAGCAAAATCTTCCATGCGGAATCAGCCATCAAGTCATTGAAAAGGCACACAGACAAAGGAACTTGCCCAGAACCCCTACAATACAGGGCGAGGGCTCAGATAAGAGCGGACAATGAATTTAAAACGGACATTAAGCGTCTCAGAAAGAACGCTGAGCAAGAATTCGTCAGAGCACTAACACGTTTTCACTACCATGAAATCAACCGTGCTAGGGTCGAATTAAAAAAATCAAAGAGACCAAAAGTAGTGCAAACGCCAACTGAAAATGAGAATTGTAAAAACAAACCAGCGCGCTCGGCGCCAGCTGCATGTAACACTGATGTAACAATCACGAATGTTAAAGAAATTGCTGGCAGTATCCTGGCTAGTATTGCCCAGTTCAGCAAAATGATGGAAAAATTAGGAGACATTGAGAATAAACAAGTTCAAAAGTACAAATGTGTATTCTCTGACTCCCACTACAACACAGGGGCCAAAAATAATGCAAAAAACACAAGAGGAAGGAATGCAAAAAGTAATCTAACGAACAAAAAGCACAAAGAGCGCAGAAAGATCAAACAAAAGAAACAATCACACATACAAATAGAGGCGAACCAAAAACATAAAAAACCTCTCAAACAAAGGACTCTCAAATGACCAGATCAATTTGCTGGCAAAAGGGCTCAAATTTATCCCAACACCCGTGACAAAACAAACACAAATAAAGCGTCAAATCTTGCGTGACTTCGATCAGTACGTAAGAAGAATGCGCCTCATGTACATATTTCACGGGCAAAACAATGAACCACATCCTTTCCATGTAAAATCTACATGGGAACCACCAATACAACAATCAGTTGCCCTTGAAAGCTACCTAGAAGAGGTGAAGAGTGAACTTGCAGACTTAAAACTCACAAAGCCTAAAAATAATCTATCACCTGCGGAACGCGCGGCTCTCAAAGCCTTAAAGCGTGACAGCAGAATTAATATTAAAAAGGCAGACAAAGGAACAACCACTGTTGTGATGAATACAGAAGACGAAAAACAAGAAGGTCAAATCCACCTAGACAACATAAACCACTACAGGCCTCTTGAAACACCCATGGTAATTTATACACAACATAGGGTTGAACAACTCATCAACGAGCTCTACCGTAGAAATCACTAAAAAATGGCTTTGTGAAACGCCAAAACCGCCTCGGATTCCAGAATTCTACACCCTTACTAAAATACCCAAACCGACCCCGGTTGGTAGACCAATAATATCAGGGTGTGAAGGCCCAACACAGAAATTATCATCATTTGTTGACAAACTACTTCAGCCTATTGCAAAACAACAGAAGTCTTATCTCAAAGATTCAACAGACTTCATTAATTTCATAGAAAAAACGAAAGTCCCAGCGGACGTTATACTTGTTTCAATGGACGTAACGAGCCTCTATACGAACATACCACAAGAGGGAATCCAAACAGTATGCAGAGCATACGAAACATTCTACGTAAACAAACCTCCTATCCCAACACCACTACTAGAGCAATCGCTAAGGCTAATTCTACAGGAAAACTCATTCCAGTTCGCTGGAAAAAACTACCTCCAAATACATGGCACAGCCATGGGCACAAAGATGGCAGTAGCATTTGCTAACATCTTCATGAGTAAGGTAGAAACAGAAATCCTAAGCCAAAGCGCATTTCAACTGCTCGTCTGGAAACGATATATAGACGACAAATTTTCACTCTGGACTATAAACAGGGATGAAATATTACAGTTCACTGAACAAGCAAACAACCACCACCCGACAATAAAATTCACGGCTGAGGTTTCTGAAACGGAAACAACATTCCTGGATACGAACATTTCTAAAGGCGAAAGATTCAAAAAAGACTCAGTTCTTGATGTGCGTACCCACTTCAAGCCTACTGAAACGTTCCAATATATACACTTTACTTCATCCCACCCACCGGGAGTTAAAAAAGGTTTCATCAAAGGAGAGGCTTTAAGACCTCTCAGAACGAACTCTTCTAAGAAAATATTTGAAGAGAAAATCAAAACCTTCAAGTCACACCTTATTGAGAGAGGTTACCCAGAGAATCTTATTCAAGCAACCCTCTCTGAAGTGAACTTTGGAGAGGAAACTAGCCCTCCAACCAAAACAGAGGGAAAACAAACGAATCTTGCCTTTTGTCACACACTATCAACCATCAGTGCCAAACCTAAAACAAATCCTAATGAAAAAATGGCATTTAATAGAATAACAACCATTACTGAGCGAAATCTACAAGGATCCGCCCCTCGTTTCATACAAGAGGGCATTCGCTCAAAGATATACTTGTGAGAGCCAAACTATAAAAGGCTAAAACACGCACTTGAGAGTCGTGCAGGCCTGTCAACCCCATTTTACACCTTACGTCATATATGGTGACCCTGCATATGAACTAACCCGCAACATTCTAGCACCATTTCGTGGAGTCCGATTGACAAATGATGAGCAGTTGTTCAACACTCAAATGAGCAAAGCAAGAATATGTGTTGAATGGAGCTTTAACAAAATATGCCAAAACTTTGCCTCCTTGGATTTCAAAAAAAACCTGAGAGTTTTGCTTCAGCCAGTTGGAAAGTACTATTTAGTCGCTTCTATCTTGGTGAACTGCCATACATGCCTGTATGGGTCCCAAACAAGCACCTACTTTAACTTAGAACCACCATCTCTTGAAAGATATCTTTCAAACAACTAGTCTAGTGGTTTAAAAGATATCTTTCAAGAGATGGTGATTCTGGTACTAGTGCATAACTTTCACACTACAGTGTAAAATACAAAAGATATTTAAGGAAACAAATTGGTGTATTTTTAATAGAACTATGCTCAGAGCAAATCGAGCAAGGCACATGTAACATCAATAAAACTTTAACTTATGACCCTGGCTATGACATCTCTGTGTAAATTGAATAATGTTAGAAATGGTTGTGTAAAATCCAAAAAAAAAGTTTTTTTTTTTAAACAATGAAGAAACAGAACCAAGATCAACATGACTGTTGAGAAAACATTTTCTGAAAATCAGCAGCTCAATGGTTCAACAACGATCTTTTAAAAGGGACAGCAGAGCCCTTCTTTCTTCAATTTCCAACTCCATTCTAGCTCTTCTTTCTTCTGCTTCTGCAGCATACTTCTCTTTGGCAAATTCAAGTTCCATTCTCCTTACATCAAGTTCTTCCTTTTTAAATTCTGCCTTTTGGGAATATTTATCAGCCAACATCTCCATTGCAGACAACTTGCTACAGCGACGCTTGGTCTTCTTTTTTGGACGACCTACATAATTTAATTTTAGCAACGATCAGTGAAAACAAAATATTTTTATGCATAAGTGATAATTATATTAGCCACCCAAATTAACATGAGGATATGCTCAGGTGGAAACTTCATATGGATGTGTTATAGTTCTTTGTAATCCTTGGTTATCCAAAAACAAATAAAATAATACTTCAACCAAGGATAAAATTGAACCCCAACATACATAACCTCATATGACTTACTAGCCCTGGAATGACTAATTATTTGGCACAGACATGCATGCCAATTGATTAAGGCAGTTTGTTCCTGTAGACTCCTATTTTATAAACCTTTTTGGCTGTCTTATAAGTACAAAGGGAGTAACCTTATAGACTTTAATAAAGAACAAAGGTCACAAAGAGTGCTAAGCTAAATGACCAATTCAAGTCTTGCATACACTTCATTTAGAAACTCATACCTGTAGGTTTGTTTTTACAGTGCCTGTTTGAAAAATTAATGGCTCTGATTTTGCCTTAGATGCATTCCATTAATCTTTGTTCCTACTTAAAATACCTTTTGTAGCTGTGCTCCGCTCACTATCACTTCCAGCAGAATCTGAAGAATCAGACTCACTGACTGACTTCTCACTATGGCATTCTAAAATAAAGGAAATTCATGGATCAGAGGTCATTACTGGAGTGAGTGGCTTACAAAAATATCAAGAGTTATACACATCCTGCAAGTCCTTTTACACCTCTTGAGTAGGTATCTGAACTTCTTCCATAATAACAGGACTAACACCAACACAGCAACTCTGCTATCTACAAACTACAATAATCTACTCCAAATATTAACTTGCTAATCTTTCGACAGCTGCCTTTCTCATCTCTTCCCCTTTTTTCCTGTCACAAATGCGGTTGTCAATGTAATTATCTTTCAATTGAAATTATGACATGTGAACACTTATAACTATTGAATTCTAATGAAGTAACTAAGAACTTCAAAGCAGTAGCCAGCTAAGGCAATATCAGAAAAAGGACTTTCGTATGTTACTGTTATGTTCACTATTATTTTTCAAGCTATAGCCTCTCACAGGAACCTGACAAAAATGCTGAAATATCTTATGAAATTACACAGCTAAATATTTTCTCCAAGACAGACAAGTGGACACACAAAAATAAAAATAATAAATAGCGCAAATTTAAATTTTTCAGAGGCAAGTGCCTCGGTTCGCCTCATACTGGCTGTGGCCCTGAATTATTTTAGCAGAATTCACTATTGCTGGTTACTACTGTACACTTTTGGTCTCCACTTCCGAAAAGAAAGTGTTTCTTAAGGGGAAATTCCTTGGATAACCTCAGACGCCGATCATATACAACAGTTAGATCACACCAAACAAACAATCCCACCGAGAGCGAAATGCCAGGAAAACATGTTTTTACTTGCTGCGGCCACCATATTGAAATTGTGAACAGCAGTAACGTTGTTTTTCATTCAACAACAATTACATCAGTGGCCGCTCTTTCGCCCTAATTTTCACCCGAACATGTAAAAAAGAACTTACTCTAAGTAATTCATATCTTTGTATGTGACATAAATGTTAATATGGGGCTCAAAACTTTGCCGTAAATGACTTACGTGAAAACCTACCTCTTCGCATTGAAAACACCGGTTGAAAACCGCAAACGTCACTTCAGAGCCTAGTCACGTGATTTCTTCGCATTCGCCGTCAGAGGGTTTTGCTGAAAAACCTGGTGCTAAATGTCCCTACTAGTACTTTTCATCAAGTTTAAACAAAGGATATCACGACCGTAAAGGTGTTTGGATATCTGACCTTAATCAGCAAACATTTTCACGACTTTACTTCTCCATTTTTCCTTAGTTTTAGCCTGGATCGAGAGGATACATCAAACACTTAAGACAGTGTTTTAGCACATTTCCAAGCACCTAGAAGTGCATCAAATTAATACACTCAACAGCGCGTCATATTTCGAACTCTTAACTAGGTGTTTGGAGATGTGGTAACACATGGTCTCTTGTTTTTCGTGTTTTATATATTACTTAAATATTTATAGGGAAGTGGCCAGGTGACTTACTGCAGGTCCCCATCTGGGACCTCTGGTGGCCCAACAAATCTCTGTTCTACACATGCTACACTTCATCCAATCACAACCGTCTTTCTTGAGTAGAATGATCTCACACTTTTCATTATTAAATTAATGAGTTCTAAGAATAAGATAGGACGGCACACGAAAAGTACTATTAACACGATTGACCAACGTCGCTAACACACATGCTATTGTTGGACGAGGAATCAGTAAAATAGCGAGATATTAAAGCCTATTGAAGTTAATTATTTACACCCTTCCTCATTTTTAGGTGATTTATATTTAGGAGGGCTCCATTGAAAACCACCTTCAGCGAGTTGGATTCCCTCACTAAATATTATTATTAGTAGTAGTAGTACTATTACTATTACTATTATTATTATTGTTGTTATTATTATTATTATTATTATTATTATTATAACACACCACCCCAGACTATGGTGGGTGGGAACATCCATCTTCCCGAAATAGGCTAAGGCACCAGCCTGTCCTACCCCACTGCCCATTTATTATTATTATTATTATTATTATTATTATGTACAACTACGTACAACTTATATCGACCCTGCAACCATAGAGCTGCTGGTGGCAAGCCGACTGATTCCCCTGGATAAAGGTGAAGGTGCAGTGAGGCCTATAGGGGTCGGCGAGGTGATACGAAGGATTATTGAAAAGTGTGTAATGAACGTTTTTAAGGGAGACGTGGTTGAGGCGAGTGGTTCACTCCAGCTATACGTAGGTCAAAAGTCCGGCAGCGAGGCTGCTATACATGCTATGCATGCCATATTTGAAGCAGATGACACGGACACGGTACTGCTCATCGATGCTTCTAATGCATTCAATGCACTTAACAGAGCAACTTCACTGCATAATATCCGGGTTCTCTGCCCTGTAATTGCAGCATATGCCATCAATACTTACAGGAAGTTGGCACGCTTGTTTATTACCGGCGGCAAAGAGATCATGTCAGCTGAAGGAACAACACAGGGTGACCCACTTGCTATGGCCCTCTACACCTTAAGTGTGCAGCCGCTGATCACAAGCCTGCAGGCGGCATCCAGTACTAAACAGTGCTGGTTTGCTGACGATGCCTATGGAGCTGGCTCTGTAATGGAAATCAAGAAACGGTGGGATGTCCTCAACAGCCTTGGACCAGTCTTTGGCTATTTTCCCAACCCCAAGAAATGTTGGATTATCTCAAAGCCAGATAAAGAGGCTAGCGTGAAAGAAAAGTGTTCAAGGACACGGCTGTCAAAGTGACGATAGAGGGACAAAAACATCTGGGTGCGGTGATAGGTTCACGGGAATATCTAGAGGAATACGTTAGCGAGAGGGTGACCAACTGGGTCAGCGAGATTACCAAGCTGGCAGAGTTTGCTCTTTCTCAGCCTCAAGCGTGTTATGCTGCTTACACCTTTGGCCTCAAGCACCGATGGACCTATTTTTTGAGAACTTTGCCTTATATTCAAGAATTATTGGAGCCTTTGAGGAATGCCATATCTAAGGTGCTCATCCCTGCAATTACGGAGCATAGGTGCACTCGGCTGGACAGGGACATTCTAGCACTGCCAGTCCGTCTAGGGGGAGCTTGGCATGACAAACCTGTGTCTTGACGCAAATCTTGAGCAATCCTCCTCTGTCAAAGTTACCATCCCGCTGGTCCAACAGATCGTGGCTCAATCCCATCAGATGCCGGATGATTCTTTGGTCAAGCCACTACAACAGGCAATGAGGAGTGGGAGAGCAACGGTGCTCCAAGACAGGGCAGAGCATATCAGAGGGGTAGCCCCACAGAAAGTCCAATGGGCACTTGACCTTGCTGCAGAAAAAGGGTTATCTGTTTGGCTGACGGTACTCCCCCTTTGTGAAATGGGTTTCAATCTAAATGAGAGAGTTCCGCGATGCAATCAAACTGCGCTACGATTGGCCAGTTGATGATATCCCCTCCACCTGTGTATGCGGTGATGCTTTTACAGTGGACCACGCAATGATATCCAAGAGAGGTGGGTTCGTTACCCAACGTCACAATGAGCTGTGGGACTTAGAAGCAGAACTCCTGAATATGGTTTGTACTGATGTTGAGATTGAGCCTGTCCTGCAAGACATCTCGGGTGAACAGCTGGGAAGAGGTTCTAATCGAGCTCCAGATGCGAGATTAGATATTCATGCGCGCGGGTTCTGGGAGAACCAATGATCAGCATTCTTTGACGTGAGGTTTTGTCACCCTAATGCTGATTCGTATAGGGACCTAGAGCTCCAACAGATATACCGTAATCATGAGAACAAGAAGAAGCGCCTTTACGCGGGGAGGGTTTTGGATATCGAACAAGGAACTTTTGCACCCCTTATTTTCACGTCAACAGGCAGCATGGGAAACGAGTGCTTGCAATACCATTCCAGACTGGCGCAGCTGATCTCCATCAAGAAAGGAGAACATTATGCTAAAACAATCTCCTGGATAAGAGCAAGGACATCCTTCGCTTTACTAAGATCCACACTAATCTGCCTAAGAGGTTCAAGAGCTAGAAGGAAAGCCTTTTGTGACTTTAAGAACATTGATATTGACGTTGAAACCCAGGAGGGAGCCATTATGTAAACACTGTTGAAATAGGTTTTAATAGTTTATTTCTTTTATTTACTTTTACCTCGTAATATACCGATATTGACGTTGAAACCCACGAGGGAACCATTATGTAAACACTGTTGAAATAGGTTTTAATAGTTTATTTCTTTTACTTACTTTTACCTTGTATATACCAATTTGTATGGAATATGTTAATTAATGTTATGATGTTTTTTTTAAAATTATTATTACTATTAGTATTATTATTAAAGACTCGCACAGCTATTGATGATATTGATATTCAACAAGTTGCCTAGGGAGGCCAAGAAACACCCCTTGTTTGCTTTTTCTCTTCTTTCTACATCTCCAGCACCTTTCTAAGAATTCTTGCCGACCCCAACAATGCACATCTCTGGATCAGTCCAACAGGAATGCCCACCTCAATGGCTCTCAGATTGTCCTTCAATCTCAGTGGTATTGATCCCAATGCTCCCACTACCACTGGAATAACCTTTGTCCTCACACCCCACATTTTTCGAACTTCTCTTTCTAGATCTTGATACTTTTCAACTTTTTCATCTTCCTTCTCTCTCACCCCATTATCCTCTGGAATTGCCACATCTATAATCTGACAGCTCTTGTCTCTCTTGTCAATGATCACCAAATCCGGTCTCCTAGCCCCTATTTCATGGTCTGTTCGCACACTGAAGTCCCATAGAAGTTTGTAATCCTCATTTTCAAGCACACTGTCTGGAACATGGTCATACCATCTCTCCTTTTGTTCAAACCCACATTTTCCTGACAGGTCCCAGTGGATTGCTCTAGCCACGTTATCATGTCTCCTTTTGTATTCTTTTTGTGCCAGTTTCGAGCACGAACTTACAATATGGCTAATGGTCTCCTTACTCTGCTTACAGATTCTACATTTCGGGTCATTCTGTGACTTGTCAACCATCGTTTTAATATAGTTTGTTTGTATTGCTTGATCTTGTGCAGCAATGATAAGAGCTTCTGTTTCTCTCTTGAGCTTTCCTTCTTTTAACCAGGTCCATGTTTCCTCACTTCTTTGTTCTTGACCCTGTCTTGCAAACTGTCCATATAACGGCTTTTCTTTCCAGTCTTGAATATTTTCAGTTCTTCTCCTCGTTTTAAAGTTGGCAGCTGTTTCTCTATTCTCATCCCCATCCCTCCTGACGGCTTTAAACAGTTCTTTCTCGCTTGTTTGGACATAACATTCTAGCGATACCTTTGCTTGATTGACACAATCCTCTACGGATATCAAACCTCTCCCTCCGTCCTTCCTCGGCACATAAAGTCGTGCCACACAGTCCCGTGGATGGAACCCTCCATTCACGGTTAGCAATTTTCTTGTTCTGCGATCTAGGTCCCAAAGTTCTTGTTTCCTCCATTCAAGTATTCCTCCTGCATATCTAACGAGTGACACTGCCCAGGTGTTTATGGCTTGTATCAAGTTTCCACCGTTCAACTTTGAGCGGGCAACTTTTTTAATGTATCGTAAGTATTCTTTCCTGATTTTGTCCTTCATTTGGTCATGAAGCACGTCGCTGGCCTCAAGCACTCCTAGATACTTGTACCCTTCGCTTTCTTCCATTGCTCTTATTGTAGTGTCATCTGGTAGTGTTATGCCTTCTGTCTGTGCCAGTTTGCCACGTTTTATGATTAAGACAGCACACTTCTCAATGCCAAATTTCATACCGATGTCATTGCTGAATATTCTCACTGATTGTATCAGTGAGTCCAGTTGGCACTCACTTCTGGTGTAAAGCTTT
Organism: Orbicella franksi; assembly: GCF_964199315.1. NCBI lineage: Eukaryota > Metazoa > Cnidaria > Anthozoa > Scleractinia > Merulinidae > Orbicella > Orbicella franksi. The sequence goes on along the minus strand of NC_138148.1, from coordinate 15,430,815 downwards.
AGACCATCCATAAAGAGAAGGTGATTGACCTTTGTCTTGTTGGCATATGTGTATCCCGCTTCGCACTTTCTGAGAACTAGGGACAGCGGAATCATGGAGACCACAAAAAGGAGGAGGGATAGGGAATCACCCTGGAAGATGCCCCTTTTGATGGAGACACTTCCAAGACTTTCTCCGTTTGATGTAAGTTCCGTTTGCCAGCCATTCATGGAATTTTCCAGTAAAGTCTTAACATTTTGAGCTGCACCAAATAGTTCTAGACATTCAAGAATCCAGGAATGCGGTATCATATCGTAAGCCTTCTTATAATCAATCCAGCTCATTGCAAGATTCTTCTTTCTTGATTTGGCCTCTCGTAGGACCATTTTATCAATTAAGAGCTGGTCATTGGTTCCTTGGGAGCCTTTCCTGCAACCTTTCTGCTCATCCGGTAGTACGCTCTCGGTATCCAGGAATTCATAGAGCTTGTCAGATATTATCCCTGTTAGCAACTTCCACATTACAGGTAAACAGGTTATGGGGCAGTAATTTCCTGCTACTGTGCCTTTCTCTGGGTCTTTCATTATAAGGACAGTTCTTCCCTTGGTCATCCACCCAGGAACGTTCCCACAGTCTAAGCATACTTGAAGCTGGTTTGCGATATTGTGGTGTAGGCCTGTAAAGTTCTTCAACCAAAACCCCTGCACCATGTCTGGTCCTGGTGCCTTCCAGTTCGGAACTTTCCTGAGAAACTGTGTCACCATGTCTATGGTGATGGACAACTCAGCTTGCTGTGGCAACTCCACTTCCTCTTTCAACTTCTTTAACCATTCTGCATCCTAATGATGTGTTGACTCTATGCTCCAAATGCTCTCCCAAAATTGCTTGGCTTCTTCTGAATCAGGTGTCATATCAGATGAGCTTTTGTCTCCAGTTAGTTCCATATAAAATTTTCTCTGGTCTGTCTCGAACAATCTGTTCTGGTGGAATTGTTTGTTTCTGTTCTGGTATCTTCGGATATTCGTAGCCTTGGCAGTAATTCTTTGTTTGAGATCTTCAGAGACATGTTTAAGGCCTACTTCAGCAATCTTGTACTTTCGCTCCAGTTCACGTTTGTGGTGTTCTTTTAACATCCTGCCATGCAACAGTGCTGTCACTCTACTTAGATCCCGTCTCATTTCTTTGACTTGTGTTGTCAATCTTCGTTTCCATAAAGGCTCTTTTGGTTTTGTTCCTTTCTCATTCCTCACACCTAGTTCTTCTGTAACAACAACAGCTCCAGCATAGATAAGGTCATTGGTGTTAGTTATTCCCTCCGGGGCCATTTTTTTCAGTACTTGATTTACTTTCTTAACCTCTGCCTTTAACTTCTTTCTGTTGACCTTTCGCAGTGCTGGTAGCCGATCTCTTTCCTCCCCATTATTATTATTATTATTATTACACTTTGGACAGTGCATTGCCTCTCCTCCTTTTACCATGCCCTGGAAAACAATCTCGCAATTTGTGAGAAGATTTCTGGTGACAATTGCTGCTACCAGCTACTGGTGAGTTGACGAATCCGCAGTCGGGAATAAATTCTTGTCAGGGAGTCAAAAAAGGCGACAGCATGACTTACGTGAATCTCACACTTGTTCCTTAGTAAACTATTACGTAAACAGTATTGTGCTATTTTAACAATTTTTTTTAAACATAAGCAGGCAAGTTCTTTAAGGAGATACTTTTTGTAAGAAAACTTAAACCATCCCTAAACGTGCAAACGGACTCGATTTGCACAAAGGCATTCACTTGAAGAACTTGTGATCCTTTGTTACTATGTTAATTTGTAGAGACTGTATAGAAATCAAATCTTCGCATTATTTATTCAGTTTGCTTTGAGAGTGGTGTCACAATGACGCCGAAACGTCGGCTTTGAACGTTAATATTTGCCTACTTATGTTTTAAGAAATCGTTATTGATCAGTAAGTAAAACATTTGCGTATCTCGCACTTGTTTTGCACGCGCACTACGCCATCTCCAGGTACATGTTTACAGTTGCATTTCAGTATAATTTTCGACAGATAACAGCTAGTTTTTCAGCTGGAAGACGTTAACAGTTAGTGGTTAGCGATATGCTGCTGTTCTGGTGTTCCTGGTTTAAGTACAGGTTCATTAAAGTTGATTTAGTCACAGAAGGAAAATTTTGCTTTCAATTTGGTTGCGACTTGGTAGCGTAGTTGACTGCGTCATGTCAACCCAGCGTGTGTGGCGCTTAAACCATGCCTTGCATGATGCGCAGAACATGTGCGCACTAACAAAAGTAGGTACCATCCTTAAGCTCTCTAATATCGCTTTTTTTCTGGTTAAAGTGGACTTCTTTGTCATCAATTATTAGGTTAGAAAGTTGTCGTTGGTCGTCTTTGTTCCCGGAGTCACAGGTATTGACGCTTTGTTCTTGTCGATGGCCAGTTATTGTCATTATTTCGAATTTTGGAACTGACCACCGTTTTCCGGACTGAGTGGTTGGATAATCAGTTTTAGGGACCCAGGTTTGCAATGGGTTCCGTCTTGTTTACACACAGGGGCGTAAAACCGCTCAAGTACTTAATTGAACTGCTCAGGAAGAATCATCTACAGGTTTTTCTCAAGGCTATTTTTGTCACACCACTTCTCAAAAACCCTTACCCAGTTAATTGTGCTCTTTCGCATATTTAAGTTTTCTGCTGCTTCTGGTAATTCCGTAACTTCTTCAATGGTCACCGTCTTAAATCTCGGCACCATCTTGGCACAGATCGAGATACAAGAGATGTTGCCGAAGCAATTTTGTAATTTCACATGTGAAATTATGAATTAACGCTGAAATTTTGCACCAAAATTAAGGAGTAATTTGTCACCCACGATATTAAAGATTCAATAAGAAACCAAAAAGGAAGGATAAGTACAATTAAGAAAGATAGAGATGGACTAATAACTACAACACATCTTTTTTTCGACAACCTCACTTTGACTTTCTGCTGCAGTGATTCTTCCCTCGAGGAGTCGATAGCTGAAAAAAGAAGAGTTTGAAACTTTTTGAAAAAGTATCTTTCTCTACTGTACTAGAATTCACTAACTTATTAGAAATCACTGAAAAGGCTTCAGGTCGGCGTCGAGAAACGTTTTGTTTTGTTTTTTTGTTTTTTCCACGCAGAAATAGCGACATTTTCTAATACATTCTGACATTCATCCCTTTAAATTTTCTTTTTTTAGCTGTTGTTTTGAGGTGTTCAGTTACCCTGACAGCAATTGCAGCTAAACAAGCAAAGAGAAAGAGAAGTACGAACACTATATATGGTTCTTAAGAAGAGAACCTTGCTTTTCAATTATGACAAGATTTTCATTGACAGATGATCTCCCCTCATGGAATTGTAACATGATATGTGTATATTTTTTGCAGTAAGGCCATCCCCCCTTTTTTCGTTTATTGTCAAATGCGTTTTCTGATTTTGGGTCGGTCGGTCGGCATGGCGGCAGTGGAGGAAGGAAAAATCGACATCGTTGTTAAAATCGAATGAGAACAGGGAAAAACTAAAAATTTGTAAGCAAAAAATTGCTTATGTTTCAGATTAAAGTGACGATTGTTTGACATAATGTGTCATTGCCTTCTGCGTAACTCTTTTTTTACCGATATGCTGCTGTTCTGGTGTTCCTGGTGTAAGTGCAGGTTTGTTAGACTTGATTTGGTCACAGTAGCAAAATTTTCCTTTCAATTTGGTCATATACTTGGTAGTGTAGTTGATTGTGTCATGTCGACCCAGTGCACGCATGGCGCTTAAACCATGCCTTGCGTGATGCACAGAATGAGTGCGTGCAAACAAAAGTAGGCACCGTCCTCAAGCGCCACGCGCATACTGAGTTGACCTGACGCAATCAACTACGCTACCAAGTACGCGACTAAATTGAAAGCAAAATTTTCCTACTCTGACCAAATCAAGTTTAATGAACCTGTACTTAAACCAGGAACACCAGAACAGCAGCATATCATTAACCGCTAACTGTTAACGTCTGAAACAGAGGTAGGCTGTCAGAGACGCTAAAAGTGCTGTTGCAACGATTTCGTTATCAAAAACATACCAAAAATGGTTTTTATGTTACCATTTACCATGTAGTTTTCAGATCTTTATAAATGTGTTTGCTTTTCTGTATGCAAAGGCAAATTCTAAAGAAAGCTGTGAAGAAATATCCTCTCCTATTTTCAGAAAAAAGGTGATGTCAGCATTTTTGTTGAGATTCAAGGCTAATTATCTCGGAAAAATGCGTGGCTACCCTATTTTTTCTCTCTGGATTCCGATAGCCCTTGGAAAGATCTACTTTTCCACAAGGTCCTAACCTGGCACAAAAACCTTTGTATTTAGTAGGCACCGTCCTTAACCAATGACAACGGCGACCCCGAGAACGCCTTGTAAAAAAATGAATTTATATTTTACTTTCGAATTTCACAGTTGTCTAGACTGCTCTTCAGTGCACCTGTTGGTCTCAGAACTTGGTCAAGCCAAACATGAAACGCCAGCATTTAATTCCAAATGAAAATACGGATATTTAGCTGCCGTTGTTCGCGTTCTCCTTAATACGCAGAAGTTAGTCTTTTCATGTTGCTGCTGTGCAGAGGACGGCGAAGGAATATACAAATATTTTAAACCCACGTGCCTACCTATTGTTCTACTTGTTTAACCTTTTATTTGGTGGCGTTCTCATTGCCATCGTGGTTTGCTTAAGTTCCTAAGTATATTAAGAACCAAAGAGAGGAAAACCTGGTGTATGACCTGGAAGTTGTAATTTAACGAGAATCTCTTACAATTATACGTTCTTCTCCAGACCACCGAGAAAGACCTTCCTCCCATCCTCGAAGAGCCTGTCTGTGAAAGTTGCTTTGTTGCACTGGAGTCTGGGAATGGAGTGATACTCGAGAAATGTAGACACAGGTTCTGCAGGTCAGCAATCAAAAGCTTTTTTAATGTAACGCTTGTAATACACCTTCGCAAGGCAGTCAGAGTTGGTGTCATTCTATGACCTACAGGAAATGATTGGGTAGAGTGGAATGTATGTAATACTGTGTATCACAAAAAGAGGAAGCTTGTTGGCCTTAAGACAGTGAGGAAACCACAAGTGCAAAAACCTCTCCGTTTGATGTTGTTTTGTTTCCCTTCCTTTGTTTCCACCATTTGCATATTTTTTCTTCCAAGAGCCACACACAATTCTCTGATTTCCTGCGAGGATTTGACGGACACTCAATACGCCAGCGTTTTCAACCTAATGGAGCATTCCATTAACTTTTTCCACTTCAAAGTTTAGCTGAGAGCCGTAAATTACACTCTGCACTATCTGAGATTGTCTCACTAGTTAATTGTTGTTGCAGTTGTTAATTGTCGTTGTCTTTGTTCCTGTTGCTGTAGAGGCAAACCTGTCTACTTTCCTCTTGCCGTATTCTCCTGTAGGGATTGTCTTACTGACCCAAAATCAGAAAACGCATTTGACAATAAACGAAAAAAAGGGGGGGATGGCCTTACTGCAAAAAATATACACATATCATGTTACAATTCCATGGGGGAGGATCATCTGTCAATGAAAATCTTGTCATAGTTGAAAAGCAAGGTTCTCTTCTTAAGAACCATATATAGTGTTCGTACTTCTCTTTCTCTTTGCTTGTTTAGCTACAAACGCTGTCAGGGTAACTGAACACCTCAAAACAACAGCTAAAAAAAGAAAATTTAAAGGGATGAATGTCAGAATGTATTAGAAAATGTCGCTATTTCCGCACGGAAAAAACAAAAAAAACAAAACAAAACGTTTCTCGACGCCGACCTGAAGCCTTTTCAGTGATTTCTAATAAGTTAGTGAATTCTAGTACAGTAGAGAAAGATACTTTTTCAAAAAGTTTCAAACTCTTCTTTTTTCAGCTATCGACTCCTCGAGGGAAGAATCGCTGCAGTGGAAAGTCAAAGTGAGGTTGTCGAAAAAAAGATGTGTTGTAGTTATTAGTCCATCTCTATCTTTCTTAATCGAACTTATCCTTCTTCCTTTTTGGTTTCTTATTAAATCTTTAATATCGTGGATGACAAATTACTCCTCAGTTTCGGCACGAAATTTCAGCGTTACTTCACAATTTCACATGTGAAATTACAAAATTGCTTCGGCAACATCTCTTGTATCTCGATCTGTGCCAAGATGGTGCCGAGATTTAAGACGGTGACCATTGAAGAAGTTACGGAATTACCAGAAGCAGCAGAAAACTTAAATATGCGAAAGAGCACAATTAACTGGGTAAGGGTTTTTGAGAAGTGGTGTGACAAAAATAGCCTTGAGAAAAACCTGGAGATGATTCTTCCTCAGCAGTTCGGTTAAATACTCGAGCGGTTTTACGCCCCCGTGTGTAAACAAGACGAAACCCATTGCGAACCTGGGTCCCTAAAACTGATTATCCAACCACTCAGTCCGGAAAACGGTGGTCAGTTCCAAAATTCGAAATAATGACAATAACTGGCCATCGACAAGAACAAAGCTTTCATACCTGCAACTCCGGGAACGAAGACGACCAACGACAACTGTCTAACCTGATCATTGATGACAAAGAAGTCCACTTTAACCAGAAAAAAGCGATATTAGAGAGCTTAAGGACGGTACCTACTTTTGTTAGTGCGCACACGTTCTGCGCATCACGCAAGGCATGGTTTAAGGATGGTGCCTATTAAATACAAAGGTTTTTGCACCTAGTTAGGACCTTGTGGAAAAAGTAGATCTTTGCAAGGTCTATCGGAATCCACAAAGAAAAAATAGGGTAGCCACGCATTTTTCCGAGATAATTAACCTTGAATCTCAATAAAAATGCTGACATCAGCATTTTTCTGAAAAAAGGAGAGGATATTTCTTGGTTCTGAAACAGAACATCAAAAGGTTAGTGAAAAACATATTCAAAAGTTCGCAGAGCAACAAGCGGAGAGAGATATTCAGTTGATCGAAGATTCAGAAGCTGCAGATTTTGAAGAAGAAGAAGAAAATGCAAATGAAGCTCTCAAAGCAATAAGAAAACAAAAAGAGGCACTGGACTGGCGAATCAGGCCTGAAAGAAACAAGGCTTTAGACCCTGATGCACTGCCTGAACAAATAGAAGGAGCAAACAACAAACTTGTGGAGCTTCAAGAAAGTTATGCAAAAATAACCGAAGAAGAAAAAGTTTTCCAAACAAAACTTGGGGTGAAAAGTGCTGCCTTGGAAAAAGAAATAAAAAATCTGCAAATGGACAGAGAAGAGCTGGAAAAAGATAATACAGAAGATATGAAGATTTTGAAAGATGAAAATGCCACACCTGAAGAAAAAGAGGCCGCGCGGGGGAGAATAGAGAATGTAATGAAGAGATAAGGTCGATAACGGCTCGGCTTAAAGAATTGGGTGGAGAGGAGCCTCTTTTGGAAAGAGTGAAAGACTTCTTCAAAAAATATGGTGTGACGCTGACAGCTATTATTCTCGCCGCGGGGACCACAATCAGATCTGTCATCGGGGTCCTCACCAGAGGTTTGAAAGCCACCGGCAAGGCTGTGGCAAATAGGCTAAAAGAGCTCGGCAAAAAATTCGCTTCCATACTGCCCGGTCTGATTGGCTCGATTGTGAGCTTTCTTTTCAAAGCCGCCGGCCAAGTCGTCGGGTTTCTGGCCAAACACACCCGGCTGCTTATTCTTGCTGCAGTGGCCTTTTTGTTAAAACAATTTCTTAAGAAGCAGCGTTAACTTTACCGCCAAGCCATGAACAGCAAAGCCGATAATCCTACTACACCGACAATGACAGCTGTTTTGATTATTTCATGTTGTGATGTTTTATCTGGAGCCTCGGGCTCAATTTTTTGCACTGTTGGTGACGCTTGTTGAGTTTCGGACGAAGCTGGTTTCCTTGATTCGGCTGTTGCGGCATTGTATATCAGGTTGGACGGATGGGTGTTGGCAGGGTTAATCTTTGACGGGCCGCCTGCCATGTGTTTGAGCCCAGCTTTTTTTGTCTGGGCTTACCTTGTTGTTTACCCCCAGTTTCATCCCGGAGACCGCCTGTTTCAGTTTGTTGTTGTAACCGATTGTGCTTGCGGTGTTGATTATCATTTGCGCAGGCATGAGCCAGGCAATGGGGGCTACAAGATTGAGCCTGACCTTCGCTTGATCCACCGCGAGCTGGTACCTTTGCACGTTCATGGCCAGGTCTGGCTGTGTGATCGTCCTTTCCATCAACACCAGGAATTTGCTCTGGGCTTCTTTCGCCCGGCCACCAGAACCGAGAATGCCGCTGCGGACATTGACTTGCGCGCCCAGGGGTCAGTAAACGAAAGCCTCGATTGACTGGTTGATTCGTGCCAAGCCTGCCTGCGTCAAACCTGTGCTGTGTTTGGCGCGAACCAGTCCAATTGGGCCTCAGAAGCAGCACCTGTCTCAATGTAATAAATCAGGTCTTTTTTTATAGCTTTCCCGCCTTTATCGCTGAATTTGTTCCATCCCAGGTATTTATAGTCAGTTTTCGACGCGCCTGACGCGTACACGCAAATGCTTCCTAGACCGTGGTTTTCCCCGTGCGTGTAGCGGAAATCACTCGATGGATCTATCCCAAACTCGCTGCATAACCTTTTGTACGAAGCGACGTTGTAATGATTATTCATTTGGCTGAACGGCAGATCTCCGGGCAAAGCGCTCATGCTCTGAATTCCTCCTAGCTGGAACAAAATGCGCATGACCGTGAAATACACGTGGAAGATATAAAAAGCTCTTATCTGCGGAGGTAGATTTATCCCGCTGTCAAAGATTTCGCGAGCAACTCCGCACCCCTGTGTCGCACAGAAAACCGCAAAGTTGAGTTGTTGCGGCTAATATTTCATGTCAGGCCCTCCAATCCAGTGTTTTGATTCGGTTCCAGAAGTGTGCCTGAGTTTGGTTTTTTGGAATATTTCTCGGAATTTTGTCGTGAAATATTGGTCAGGCGTGACATAGATTTGGATTGCGTCGTTCAATATTTTTTTCAAGCTTGGCGCTTTGCCGTCGAAACGTACCGCAGGGATGGGCAAGGAAACTTTTGAACCAAGCGGCGCCAGCTGGTAAGGAAAACCTCCACTGTCTCCCAAACCAAGCGCTTCTTTCATTTCCATGCTCCAATATTTTCTGTCTGAGCCAAAGACGCTTTGAAACAAGCCTTCGCTTTCTTTGAAAAACACCTCGGCGGTTACGTTTTTTTCTCGTCGATCTTTATTTGTGAAATGAACCTGCTTTTATCCGCTTTTGGAAAGCAGTTTAAAAAGTTTGTCCACGCCTTTTTCTTCACAGCATCTTTTTTCAAAAACTTGGGATCACCAAACCCGAGATCTTGCTCGATATCGTCCCACCAATTCGGCATTGTATTTGAACACAATTTTATTTGTTGAATATAAAAATGGTTGTTCTCACTATTGTCACACAACAGAACGGAGACTACCTATTTTGAAGAGCCGATACCGAAAGTACATTTCATGACTCATTTCTTGCAGTTTCTTCAACAGCTGGGACACTTTGAAAAGGGAAGGTTCGGCCACCTTGGGGGATAAAGACAAAGATAAAGCTGTATCAGTCGGTAAAATAAAGCCTGGGCATTATAGTTTAGAAAGATTGGCAAAAGAAATAAACGATCTGTTCTAAAAATATCAGAGTATAAGAGTTGAAAACAGCAATAAACCAACCTCTTGGCCAGCTTGTAATCAGAAATTTTGGGTCTGGGGCAAAACCTATTGAATTTGATCGCGATTTAGCCAATATACTTGGTATTGGGCGAAAGTTTTTTCCTTATACCTTTGCATTCATAAAAAGGCTTGGATCTCTAACAACATATTTCATTCATTGCAACTTGATCGACACGGAACGGAATCTGTTCAATGGCAAAAGGTCAGATGTATTAGCCCTGTTTGATGTGAAAGGGAAGCCTTATGAAAAGGTGAGCTACCAGGGTTCTCCGCAACAGGTTTTGCGAGACTGCTCTACAGGCGAGTTCATAAATAGCATAACCATTAGCACCAAAGATGAAAATGGCGAACTCTTCGATTTCAAGGGCTTACATCCTCTTTTTGAATTAGAGTTAAATTAAATTTCTTTATATACACAATGTCTTCAGCAAATGTGTTAACACCAAGCGTGTCGCCTGCCGAGAATGAAAGAAGAATCTATCCAAGCCTTCCCGAAACGACAAATGTTGAGAATTTCCAGCTAACCGAGATAAGCAGAATTGAAAAAGAAATATCTGCTGAGGTTGACCATTACAGGCTCATGTTGAAAAAATACAAAAACCGGAAAGCGCTTCACTATTCCCTGGTTCGCCTTGGCGCCTTCACGGCAGTTCTGTCTTCTGGGGCTGTTGCAACATCACTCACTGGTGTTGGAATTGTTGTCGGCACCCCTGTTGCCGGGATAACGGCTTTATCTGGCACAGTTTCCACTGGCTTGTCTGTTGTCAACAAGAAGCTTGAACGCAAAGTTAATAAGCACTCTAGAATCCATTCTCTGGCTATCGGGAAACATGACTCGATAAACCTCTCCGTCTCACAGGCTCTTAATGATAATCACGTTTCTGACACGGAGTTTCAACTTATCACACGTGAAATGCAGAAATATCGCCAGCTTAAAGAAGCTTTACGATCGAACTTCGCACGAGTACAGACAAGTCCAATCTAGCCAGATATCGAAGAAATAAGAAACCAGGTTCGGGAAGAATACAGAAAAAAACTTCCAGATCGAAACACAAATTTGAACTAAATTTTGAGCAAAAACACACAAAACTATCTCTTAGTCTTGTTAAAAACAGATGATTGCGTTACACCGCGTTACCGTCACGCGTGACGTTGCGTGATTGGGTTGCGTTACGATCACGCGTGACGTTGCGTGACAAGTCACACAAAAGGGCAAAAGCCCTGTCAGGGGGTGCTTGTTGGCTGTTGTTGCCTAGCCCCGGCTAGGACTTTGCCCGCTGCTGACAAGGCGGCTGTCGCCCGTTTTACCTCCGGACGAGGTTTGAGATCCTGAGGGACCTCTGAGAACCCCCTAGTCTCCACTGGGCCGGGGCGGGTTCACCCAGGGTTCTCGCCGTGGACGGCCTCACCCCATACCCCTGACAAGCGCCTGTACGTGCCATATTAGGAATCAGAGGTGGCCACCCTCACATCCAAAAGCACCATCATTTGCTTGCTGATAAATAGTATAATTCTTCAAGCTATATACATTGATCCAGTCACCTCTCCTATCACTTGTGGTGTTGCTTCTCTGTCCTTTGCCTAAATTTTGCAGTATACACACATACGCATGCGCTTTTGGGTGGCGAGATGATGTCATGCTTGAGCTATATTTAGAGATTGGATGAATAAATTGTATCCCAACAGCACTTCTGAATGCCAAAATGATTGTGCTTTTCCACGCTATTTGCTTTATTTTCATGGAACTTTCTACACCCGTTTGGCAGGAGGTCAGACAGACAACATATCAAGTCGTTGAAGCCATGCGAGAAGCAGAGGAAACTGAAACGAGCTCGATTGAGTCCCTTGTTCAAGGAATATCACATGTTACGAGCGATCAAACGCTGTGATCAAATCTTGCTGTTTTCTCGTTTCCTCCTGCTCGCTTCACTTCGGCAGCTTCTGTGGTGAAAAAATAACTTACAGCGCATTGACTGAGCGTATTTTTTTGGTAAATTCTGTTCTGGTTCGTTATTTTTGGCCCAAACAAAAAAATCTTGAGTCGTCCTCCATGTTTTTCAGTACTGCTCGTGCAAGGGGCCTGGGGAATATTTGGTTCCAGTCTTTCTGAGAAAAAATGTCACGCAACTCGCAGATTTCAAAACAAAACTTTCCTTTGAACAAAGGTTATATCGTCGCCACTCAGTAAAATTTCTGAAAGATTTCGGTGCCGCTAATTCGCCCTGCAGAAAAGGAACCACTCATGCCAATTGTAACCATTCCAAGAGCATATTTCTAAAAAATTCTTGTAATCGAGGTCTTCTTCCATGAGAAGTTTTGGCTCCTTCGGCAGCCTCACTGAGGTTTTATGAATAGTTCCCTCCCTTTCGAAACAGGGGAAACAACTCTCGAAATAACAGTCCGGATATTCAACGCAAATTGTCATTCGCACAATTTCCTGCTTGAATTCACAGAATGGCAGTTTTAAAATTTTCTCATGTAACTTGTCCCACCCCATTTCCTTTTTTCCTTAATTTTTAATGCAATGTACTCCTTGAGAATCATCTCATGAAGCTCTGGAGGCAGGCTTTGAATGGCCTCGGAAAGTTGAACATCGGACCAATATCTTGCAGCAGCCATGTCGGCATATACAGTTCGCATACATTTCTTCAATAGGAAAAAAATTCTGGTGCATTTTTTGTATATAATCAGTGCAGGCATTTCTTCAAGAAAAAGTATTTGTGTGCCAATTGATTACAGACGTTACAGCTTCGCTGGGCCGCTTGCGCGATTTAATTGTTATACTGTTTGCGTGACACACATATAAGATGAGGGTTCTGGTCGCTGATTTTCTTGCTGTTTTTCCCCGAACCCCGGGGTGGGGAGGGGTGGCGGGACACGACAAGCTTCATCACAAGATGGGTTTGAATGGCGGTGTTCAAGAAGAAAATGCAATGGCATGGCATCAATGCGCCAGAACTCATGGTTTTCTGGAAGCAGGCTGTCCATTGAAACAGTATTAGCCCTAATGTACACTTGGGCGCACAAATTTACTATTACTCAAGCAGTGCACGAGACCTCACTAGATGACGAAACCACGTCAACAGAAACGGTGATAGATTGGTATAACTATTGCCGAGAGGTTTGTGCCGACAGAATCATGAATCACCATGCGGGGCAAATAGGCGGACCAGGTAAGACTGTGGAGATTGACGAGTCCAAGTTTGGCAAAACGAAGTACAACCGCGGTCGCTACATCGAAGGACAGTGGGTCTTTGGCGGCATCTGCCGCGAGACCAAGGCCTGCTTTCTTGTTCCAGTAGCACAAAGGGATAAAGACACACTCTTGCCCATCATACGTGCCCACATGTTATCGGGGACACGTGTGATGAGCGACATCTGGAAAGCTTACGACTGCCTAAAAGACGACGGCTATAGTCATCTCACAGTTAACCACAGCCTAAACTTCGTAGACCCAGACACAGGTGCGCACACCCAGTCCATTGAAAATAAATGGTGGGGAGTCAAATGAAGTATGCCTCACACAGGAACATCCAAAGATCTCTTTGAAAGCTACCTACAGGAATGGATGTGGCGTAAGCACTATGGAGATGATCCTTTTGGAAACATTATCAAGCATATCGCCGACTTGTACGAAGTGCACAAAGATGCATAAATTGTTCCTTGTACCACTGTATACACTGTTCGTGATCTGATCGCCACTTCATGGAGGAAAGAAACAAAATACACAGCTTCATTGCATGGGTCTGAACTTGAGGAAGGAAATCAAGGGGAAAAAACGCCGAGAGACGCGACAGGTAAGCTATAATTTTTATTTCACTCTGTTTACATTTACAAAATGAGTATAATAGTGACTAACCCGCTCAACAGATTATCGCTAACCGCAAGCAGCCAGTTTTGCTTAGGCCTAAAGCAGTATTTTTAAGCTTTTTTAAACTACCGAACAGATCTAAATCGCTATTATTTTAAGCAGTTTTAAGCCTGTGTTCAGTTTAAAAATACTGTAAATGCCGCCCAAATTATGATATTTCGCATTGGATGTCTGTAATTTAGACCTAAAATTCGAGAAATTATTCAAAGAAATCGTTCCATTTTTGCGTATTTTAGATAGAAAATTGGAAAAAAATGTAAGTCTAAAAGTATGCGACACTTGGTAAAATGGTAAAATTTAGAGTTATTCAAATCAAATAAGTCTCAAAGGAGCGCTATTGTTTACTCTATTGTTTAGTTAAACAAAGAACTGTATGCATAATAAATGTATCGGGTTATACAGAAATCTTGCCCAAAACATTAAAGTGCCACTAACCCCGCAAAATTTTTTTTCGCTAATATAAATTTCCTTTTCCTCCTGATCACCACTGCGAAAAAATTATCGTCATAGCTATTTTCGCTAATTTTCTATGAATTTTTAAAGTTTGTAAATTTGCCGTTTTCCATATTCACGACCGAGGAATAGCAGAGAATGGGACGAGTTGGTTTTTAACGTCACTTTGAGAATAACAGTATTTTGTTACTGAGAAGAATGTATATGCACATGCGATAGTGAGTGCCAAAATCGTTGCAGAATGCAAGGAAGATATGTTGTTGAAGGCTGTAGCAATACAGGATGCGTAGAATAGAGTATTCCTCTTCATTCAATACCTCTATGTCGATGAAACTCTACCAGAAACGAGAAAAAGACCAAACAAGTGGGCTGCTCTGTGTGAAGCTAAAGCTAGGAAGCCATTGAGGATTTCTTTGATCTTGGGTTCCTGCTAGTGTAAAAACGTAGAGATTTTCATGGCCTGTATATTCTTCTCTATCTCTAGTGGAAAGCTTGAAATTGTCAAGGTACTGCATAAGACACAAATTTGGGATAAGCTGGAAGCCAGTGACTATTTCGAACACAAACGATCCTCCGATGCAAGTCCCAGACGAAACTATATGTAGGTGACAAAATTACGCGGTAAATTAAACGCATCGCGTTTTGAAATAGACTTGTCTAAACGAATAGTAAACTAAATCTATGTTGTACAACGACGCAAAGATTGTTGACGCTTCGAACTGGTGAACTAGCTATGTATTTGTGGATTTTGATAAAAACACATGCACGCTGGAGGTTGCCTGTCATGTAGTCTGGCCATGTTTCTCAAAGGCCATTCTGAATACAAACTTGTTTCGCTCTTTGAGTTTCGTCTTTGAGGAACGAAATACATCTAAATTACAAACTTAGAATGGATCAAGCATTTATAAATATATGAGGAAAGTGAAACAAACAATTAAGATTCAATCTTATCACTACCGACGGAGATTGTTGTGCTGAAAGAAGAATGCGCTTGTCAGTCAACCGAAACGCAAACTAATCAGTCGAAGACTCCCATCGGGTTATTAGCGTGCGTAAAATGGACATTTCATTCAAAATAACAGTCAAATAGAAATGTATTCATTTAACTGAAAGTATACTGAACCTCTTTTCAAGGTCTTGTCGAAGGATTTTCCATGATTTCACTAGTATGGAATATGCAAATTTGCGTAGCTTGTGTTCGCACACAGTAACTGAATATGCATATACTATGGTCGGTTGACAATAACGAAGCGAAAAGTTACCTTACCTTCGAGTATTGTTTGCCAACATCTCTGCCTATCTCTTATGTTAAAACTATTTTCAATCATTGATCTGGAAAAGTAGGCAGGAGTGGAGTGCGACTGCATTGCATTTTAACTTGTATTTCGGGGAAAATTAATATTTGAATGTAAAAGTGTTTTGTCACTCCGAAATTTGCACGTTCCGTAAAGTCAAATTACCAACTCTTCGTGTTCATTGACATCTTTAACTCTTTTAGAGCTGTAAGCTAACTCTTCTGTCATTGTTTGTACCTTTATAACCCAAATGGATTGGCAAATTGTCAATCCCGGCCTAAATATAACTATACAATGCAACGATCTTGACTGGCGACCAACACCTCGAAATGGAAAAAAACATGTACTTCTCAGCTGTCCAAATCATAGCTAGACTCAGAATTGTGATGCTAGATTATACAGTTCTTTCACTTAAAGTTCTTGTACAGTTTTGATAAAATAGGAATCACAATAACCCAAAAATGTTTTGACTGCCCTCGAAGCTCAGTCAAAAGTCTCTCGAGTGTTTTAGCCCAGTTCCCGAAGTGACATCACTAGTAGCCTGACCCAGATCCCATTTTGCGCCGTCATGAACATGGAAATTACATGTTTAAACGCCTGTAGAAATGCAGGGATTTTATCAATCGAGATAATTTTTTCGCTGAAGAAATCAGGGAAACTAGTACATTTTATTAAATGAAAAAATTTGGGGGGTTAGTGGCACTTTAAAGTGGGAAATTTTAGACATGTAGTTATTACATAGGGGTAAGAGAGCATAAATTTAAAATAACAGAAAGTGGGATCCAAACAAGAGCAAAGAGTTACTTTGATGTACAATACTGTACACATAATCATTAAGAAGATATAACACCAACAGTGGAAATCATATATATAAAAAACAAAAAGTTATAAGAGAAGGTTATGGTAATAAATTGTTCTTTTAATATAAGTTATGGTGATGTAAAGATACTAAGGAAAAAATGTACCAGAAAAGGGGATTCCATTTGTCAATTATCCCACTGCCCCTAACAAAAAAGTGTCTGCGAGACCATTTTTGTAGACGTCGCTTTTCACCAGTCTCCTTGTTGCATACAGTCGGAGTTGCTTCTTCTCAGTCATGTAATAGAGTGTTGCTATTAGCCTGAGAAAACATCTCCTCATTACCTAAAACAGGTGTAAGACAGAATCACATTGAGTTTGCTCATTCAATATGACAGTATATGGACATGTCGTATGCCATAACTTTTGACACAGATGATGTCTTGCATTTTGTTTGAAACTGAGTAAAATCCAAGTGTAGACCTGTGTACATTTTAAGATAAGATCTAATCTTAATTCAAAGCTTAAAAAAGTTTCTCTCTTCTGCTCTTTGTGTACAAATTCAGCAAATCTAACTTGTGTTTGCAAAACAGCAAATGAATGTTTCTTCTATCTGCTATTTTGCCAGTTATAGGAAAAACAGAATATAACTTACTATAACACTGTTAGTAGATAATACCTCGAGATAATACAGTTGATTGTCCGAGAGATGTAGCTGTGCTGTCCAAGAGATTTTACTAATGTTTCCACTTTTTGGGTTTCGTCAGTTGAGTGGGTAGCATCATCTATACCTGAAAATGTTTTTGGGTCTTAGTTCATGCATTGCAACCCATTATGGGTTACATGTATATCATAACAGTCAAAGTTCCCACAAACAGACACAGATGCAAATACCAGTAAATACATATTGTTCACAATTGGAGATCACCGCTTACATAAATGTATAGGGTACAGGGTTTGTTTGAGCAACAAATCAAACAGGATTTTGCCAAAGGTGGCTGTAAGTAGAACTGAACACTTATGGGAATGTCTGCTCAGAGCACTTCAACTGTTTCACAGGCAATGCCATTATTTATCCTGTTTATTGACTTTTGCATTGTGGCTTTTCAACACTTGGTGTTCACTAAAAATTTCAGTATTTGGCTCTATACTGCTGTAGAGCCCCTTATTTGCATGTTGTAGGGAACAGCAAATAAACATTGATGTTAGTGGAGCGAACTTCAAGTGAGCCTGGATTGAATGTATCTTTTCTGCAGAAATGCCACTCACAATTGAAATGTACTGGTTAGCTACACAAAAAGCTATATCAAAGACTGGTGTCAACAATTCTATACAGATAACAACCTTTCCAAACCCACCAAATTAAAGGTATCACAAAGACCAGAAATATAACAATGCATCAACGTCATGAGCATCCAAAATTATTCTTTTGCTTATGGCTTGCCTTGGTAACATGAGATCAGAACTGCGGTAGAGAAGACTTTTCAGTAGTCCGAAGGATAGGGATTTGTGTTCCAGAGCCCAGATATCAAGACAGGTTTGTATGGAGTTTGAAGTGATATACACAAATTGAAAAATAAAATAAATCATGAGAATAAAAGTCAAAATATTATTCTTACCTGGGTTGGTTTTCACCTGCTTTCTAAACCATAGTTTGATACACTGAGCCTTGGTATATTATACAACAAGATAAATAACAGGTAAACCAACTTCTTTCTGAGGGGATTAAAGGGGTGATTAATTATGGATGTGAAAGACTGACTCAATCAAAACTTAGACTTTAAGCAAACCAAATAAAGTAAATTCTTTTATCAACACAGCTAAAAGAAAAACAACTGAGAGAATCACTTCCTTCCCTTCAGAAACCGACTGGTTCACCTCTTATGCCCTTTCATGCCCCATATATGGCACACCTGGTGGGTTTGGATACCGTTTTCGTGTGCCATCCCGGACACACTGGGGCCAGCTGAGGTCTTTCAATGGATATATAACTCGTGTTGCCACAAACCCCTATCCTTCAAACTTTTCCAAAACTTTCTATAATTTTTTAGACGCTTTGCATGATTTGTTATGTCAGGAGCACAGGATCCCTGTATCCTGGTCACCTCACTGGCAGTGATGCAGGGCCCCATTAGGCAATGTTGACAAGGTGGATGGTCTTCTAAACCACCCAGCACACTGTCAGCCCATGCATCCCCATGGCCAGCTGCTCCAGATGCAATTGGAGGAGCTAGTGTTTCTTGTACTAGGTGTTCTGGTAAACCCATGCTTTCATCCTGTCTTGCAGGCACAGATCCTAATCAAGAGAGTCAAGATTATTTCAGGAAAAATAAAATCGAGCACTTTTTTTACATGTTTGAAAGAACTTTGAAAAACATAAATAAATAACATCAGGAAATCAGTCCATTATCCTATGCCATAAGACAGTACTGTTTATAGCCAAAATGCTCAATTGTAACAGTGTTATAGTTCGTCTAGAAATACATACCTCTTACTACCCGAGTTTTTTTTGCTCTACCTAGTTACTGTACTACGTAACTCACTATTGCACTATTATGCGTATTCAAGTTTTACAAGTAAATTTGTTCGACTGAATGCACGAACTTTCTGGAACAACACTCGCATAATGTCAATAACGAAACCCTGGAAAATATAGTTCAGCTTATTTACATAACAATATTTCTAGGGCTTCCACTCTCCCCACTTCGTTCTTGAATACTTTGACCAAAACCTTCCATTGCAGGTACCACAGTTTAACTTAGACAGCCGACAGCAAGTTAAGAAACAACAAGCGGCAGTTGTACTTACTTGAACACGGATCATTTTCAGTCGGTGAAGATATGCAGGGAAAACTTGAGGAAGAACATAAATTCACTGATCGATGAACGCGATGCTCGCTACGAAAACACGTGTGCTACACGCAATCTTTCGCCTTTGGTTAGCCATTACTTCATCAAAGACCAATAG
Organism: Orbicella franksi; assembly: GCF_964199315.1. Taxonomy (NCBI): domain Eukaryota; kingdom Metazoa; phylum Cnidaria; class Anthozoa; order Scleractinia; family Merulinidae; genus Orbicella; species Orbicella franksi. The sequence goes on along the minus strand of NC_138148.1, from coordinate 15,411,758 downwards.
AAACAGTTTTTTATATGTATTCTTTATTTTGACCAATAGTAAAGTACAATATATCGCGCTATCCCAATTTGTTCTCGCGACGCGTGGGATAATTCAAAATCTGGTCCGCCCAGGAAGATTTCCTTATATAGTGACCCCCCACGTTTAAGTCCTAAACCATTGGAAATAGCAGAACCCTTTCGTTTTTGCAAGCGAAATCAACGAGGAGAAACCGTGTTGGCCTACGTAGCAGAACTGAAGAAACTAGCGACTCACTGCAATTTTGGCGTGAACCTTAACAAAGCTTTACGAGATAAATTGGTCTGTGGCCTTCAAAATATGCAGATACAAAGGCGTTTGCTTTCAGAAGCAAAACTGAAGTATTCCAAGGCTTTGGAGATAGCCGTAGCGATGGAAACTGCCGTTCGTGATGCTTCGGAATTGCACAGTGAGCTGCATGCAGAACCTTGAGTTGACAAGATCTCAAATGTGAAGTATATATGAAATAATTCATATTTGAACTGCGGTAGTAGATGAAAGTGAAATGATCATCGCAGTAAATTTTCCAATTTAAGCAACTGGAAAGAAGCCTGAAAAAAATCAGGGTTCAACGGGATTCGAACCCGTGACCTCCGCGATACCGGTGCGATGCTCTACCAACTGAGCTATGAAGCCACACATTGGGAGCGAGGTCAATTAATTGAGTTCATATCTTCCCGTGAGTGAAATGATGTGAAGTATATATGAAATAATTCATATTTGAACTGCGGTAGTAGATGAAAGTGAAATGATCATCGCAGTAAATTTTCCAATTTAAGCAACTGGAAAGAAGCCTGAAAAAAAATCAGGGCTTCAACGGGATTCGAGCCCGTGACCTCCGCGATACCGGTGCGATGCTCTACCAACTGAGCTATGAAGCCACACATTGGGAGCGAGGTCAATTAATTGAGTTCATATCTTCCCGTGAGTGAAATGATGTGAAGTATATATGAAATAATTCATATTTGAACTGTGGTAGTAGATGAAAGTGAAATGATCATCGCAGTAAATTTTCCAATTTAAGCAACTGGAAAGAAGAAGCCTGAAAAAAAATCAGGGCTTCAACGGGATTCGAGCCCGTGACCTCCGCGATACCGGTGCGATGCTCTACCAACTGAGCTATGAAGCCACACATTGGGAGCGAGGTCAATTAATTGAGTTCATATCTTCCCGTGAGTGAAATGATGTGAAGTATATATGAAATAATTCATATTTGAACTGTGGTAGTAGATGAAAGTGAAATGATCATCGCAGTAAATTTTCCAATTTAAGCAACTGGAAAGAAGAAGCCTGAAAAAAAATCAGGGCTTCAACGGGATTCGAGCCCGTGACCTCCGCGATACCGGTGCGATGCTCTACCAACTGAGCTATGAAGCCACACATTGGGAGCGAGGTCAATTAATTGAGTTCATATCTTCCCGTGAGTGAAATGATGTGAAGTATATATGAAATAATTCATATTTGAACTGTGGTAGTAGAGGAAAGTGAAATGATCATCGCAGTAAATTTTCCAATTTAAGCAACTGGAAAGAAGAAGCCTGAAAAAAAATCAGGGCTTCAACAGGATTGGAACCCGTGACCTCCGTGATACCGGTGCGATGCTCTACCAACTGAGCTATGAAGCCACACATTGGGAGCGAGGTCAATTAATTGAGTTCATATCTTCCCGTGAGTGAAATGATGTGAAGTATATATGAAATAATTCATATTTGAACTGCAGTAGTAGATGAAAGTGAAATGATCATCGCAGTAAATTTTCCAATTTAAGCAACTGGAAAGAAGAAGCCTGAAAAAATTTACTGCGATGATCATTTCACTTTCATCTACTACCGCAGTTCAAATATGAATTATTTCATATAGACTTCACATCATTTCACTCACGGGAAGATATGAACTCAATTAATTGACCTCGCTCCCAATGTGTGGCTTCAGAGCTCAGTTGGTAGAGCATCGCACCGGTATCGCAGAGGTCACGGGTTCGAATCCTGTTGAAGCCCTGATCTTTTTTTCAGGCTTCTTCTTTCCAGTTGCTTAAATTGGAAAATTTACTGCGATGATCATTTCACTTTCAAGATCTCAAATAACAGCAAACCACCACCGCCGCCGCCGAACCTCATGCCTAAGGGTTGCTATCGATGTGGAGAAGACTCGCACGCATCACATAATTGCAGATTCAAGGACCAGACATGTTATCATTTTGGGAAGGTGGGCCATATTTCCAGAGTTTGTAACTCGAAACGACAAGGTAAGCCAAAGCAACCACCTAAAACACCACAAAACACTCAAGTCCATACTGTTCAGTACAGTGAAAGTGATGAATTTGAAGATGTGTTAGGAAGCATGAAGATACACAATGTGAGGAAACCGAGTGGTAATGTAATCTGGGTAGATCTGGAAGTAGAAGGGAAACCGTTGAAAATGGAACTGGACACAGGCTTGGCTGTGGCGATCATTCCACATGATTTGTACAAGGAGAAATTTAACGACACACACTTGCATAAAACTGAACTAATGTTGAAAACCTACACGGGGGAAAACATTGTTCCACTGGGAGTGTTTAAGGCAAATGTTGAGTACAAAGGTCAGCAACCTTTACTTTTGGATCTGTATGTGGTTAAGAATAAGGGCCCTGTGTTGATGGGAAGGGATTGGCTCTACAAGATACGCCTGGATTGGTATGCTATTAAATCACTGAAAGCTTCACAAACCCCACCAATTGCTAACGGGCATCTGCAGACCATGCTAGACAAATACTCTGATGTTTTTGAAGATAAACTGGGAACATTCAAATCAGCTAAGGCAAGGCTAACCCTCAAAGAAGATAGCCAAGCTGATTTCTGCAAAGCTCGTGCCGTACATTATGCCTTGAGGCCCAAGGTTTAAGAAGAACTGAGAAAGTTGAGTGGAGCGACTGGGCAACGCCTATTGTACCTGTCCCAAAGAAAGATGTGTCTGTCAGAATTTGTGGTGATTACAAAGGCACAGTGAACCCAGAACTACAAGCTGAGCAGTATGCTTTACCCCGCATTGAAGATATCTTTGCAAATCTTAGTGGCGGGCAGAAATTCTCAAAGATTGACCTTTGTCAGGCATACCACCAACTAGAGATGGAAGAAGATTCTAAGAAATACCTCACCATCAACACACACACATGGGTCTGTTTCAGTACAACAGACTGGTGTTTGGCATCACATCAGCACCTGCAATCTGGCAGCACACCATTGATCAAGTGCTGGAAGGAACATCTGGCACAAGCTGTATCCTTGATGATATGATCACTACTGGCAAGGATGATGCAGAACACCTGGCTAACTTAGAAGAAGTTCTACCACAGCTTCAGCTTCACAGGTTGAGAGCAAACAAGGCAAAATGTGAGTTTTTCAAGGAGATAACTTATTGTGGACATGACATCAACAAAGATGGCCTACACAAGTCAGCAGAGAAAGTAGAAGCAGTATTGAATGCGCCACGTCCAAACGATGTAGTTGGAGTGAGATCTTTTCTCGGGCTAATCAATTACTATCACAGGTTCTTGCCTAACCTATCGACAGTAGTACATCCCCTGACACAACTTTTGAAGAATAATCAGTGGAAATGGACAGAACAGTGCAAGATAGCATTCCACAAAGTGAAAGAAATGATCACGTCAGAGCAAGTTTTAACACATTATGATCCCAGTCTACCACTAAGGCTTGCTTGTGATGCATCCCCTGTCGGTATTGGAGCGGTGCTATCTCACGTGATGCACGACGGTACTGAGCGACCCATAGCTTTTGCTTCAAGGACACACCAAAACTGAGCAAAAGTATGCACAGATTGACAAAGAAGCCTTGTCAATAATCTGGGGTAAAGAAGTTCCATATGTATTTGTTTGGCTGCTCTTTCACATTGTACACAGATCCTCAGTTCTTAACGTCAATCTTTCATCCGCGGAAAAGCATCCCTGTGGTCACTGCAGCTTGACTGCAACGTTATGCCTTGTTCCTGACGGGCTATGATTACACCATTGAATACAAGAACACTAAAGTTCACAGTAATGCCGATGGTCTTTCCCGCCCTCCACTCGTACAGGAATCCAGAGATGAAGAAGTTGTCGACCCTGTGGGTGTATTTAATTTGATGCAGTTTGATCCACTGCCAGTCACAGTGGATAACGTTAGAAGAGAAACACAGAGAGATCCTGTTTTGGCTCAAGTGTATGAGATGACCAGTATTTTGTTCGTAAAGATGAGATCACATTACAATCAGGCTGTCTGATGTGGGGGATAAGAGTCGTAGTACCTCCAAATATGCCCCCTCAAGTTCTCAAGGAACTGCATCAGGGACATATGGAGGCCGTGAAGATGAAGGCCCTCACCCAAAGTTACATCTGGTGGCCTGGAATCGACAAGGAAATTGAACTGACGGTTAAGTCCTGCTCAGGTTGCCAACTAACACAGAGAGAGCCTAGTACAGTACCGGTACACACATGGGAGTGGCCTTTGTCCCCCTGGCAACGAATTCACATTGATTTTCCAGGTCCATTCCTCAACAGCATGTTCTTGGTGGTAGTGGATGCACATTCAAGATGGCTAGAGATAGAGAGAATGACTAGTACAACCTCAGAGAAGACCACTGAAGTCCTTCAGAAATTATTTGCCACATATGGAATACCAGCCCAGTTGGTAAGCGATAACGGGTTGCAATTTACATCAGAAGAGTTTCAGCAATTCCTTAAGAGAAACAGAATCAAACAGATCACGTCAGCACCTTACCATCCTGCTACCAACGGGCTGGCGGAATGTGGTGTGGGGAGCTTCAAAAGTGTGATGAAGAGCAAAACTGAAGTGAAATCCTTGAATCTTAAGTTGGCAAGATTTTTGCTGGCTTATCGGAACACTCCCCACTCAACCACTGGAGAGCCACCATCCCAGTTGTTCTTGGGAAGAAGATTACGCACTCGACTGGACCTTTTAAAACCAGATCTCAACGTGCAGATAAACAACCATCAGATAGACCAGTCTGTCACCAAGGGTGGTTCTATAATGCGGCATTTTTCCATTGGCCAGAGAATAATAGCACAAAATTACAATGGAAAATCAAAGTGGATACCAGGTATTGTGCGTGCACAACTAGGACCCCTGTCTTATGAAGTGGAGATTGGGCCTAACTTAGTTTGGCATCGACACACAGACCAAATCAAAGATTCCAATGTTGCTGTTGCAGACAACTGTACACCAGTTATCCAGCCGTTGCTGTTCCTGCCCCTAGTCGAGTACCATAGTGGCCAAGTAGCTGAGCCGCCTGAGCACAGAGAAGCCGTCCCACAGGAAACGGGTTATCAGCCATCCAATCCAGCAGCTAAACCTTCAGTTAGCAGCCCGCCAAGCCAGACTGAACATGTTTCTGTTAGAAGATACCCCACGAGAGAGAGGAAGCCCCCAGCCCAACTGGACCTTTGAACATTGAACTGCCCATTTCTAGGGCTCTGACTTTATTTTTAAGAATAGCATGTTGTGTTGAACTTTTGGGGTACGAGACTGGCTTAAGGGGAGGAGTTGTAGTGCGCCAGCGGTTGACATTATGAGCATGTGCACTTATGTGCATTCTGTTCAATGTGCTTTGATTGCAATAAACCAAATACATGACATTTATTTAGTTTTATTGTAGTGTTAGCTCATTTTACATTATTGCACTTTTTCAGTTTTTAATTAGTAGATATTGTTTTATACTAGGCTTGCTTCTGTAGTGCGCAGGTGATCATGCATATATTCATACAACCTGTGCAATATAAATGTAAATTATTACAGGTTTCTTCCTTCTTTGAACAGCCACAACATAAGTTTCCCGCCAAAACAGTAAAGCAATGAAGAAAATTTGTTAAGGAGCGACAGGCTGAACTAATCTTTCGATTGCTTGAATGTAGGTACTGCCAGCAGTCAGTAATCTGAAAAACTTAAATCAAGAGAAAGACGAACACTCAACAAATATGGAAACCTGTATTACAACCACTTACTCACTACAATTAATTCAAAAATGAGACAGGAACTAAAGGAATATCTACAATAAACAGTGGGTTTTGCATTGTGTCAGAGATTTACAAGTTGAAATGGCTAGGCTACAGATGATTCAACCATTTCATTTTCTCTTTAGTTGAGTCAAAAGCTGGACTACATTGAGATGACATATTTACTCAATGAAGCACCATGGCAGGAACATTTTTTGTAAGCATGCTACACCTGGAAGAACAACAAAGCCAACAATAAGTGACACTTACTCAAGGAGGTTTATGATCTATGCAGCTACATGATTTTAATATGGGAAAAGGAGTGACACTGACATTTAAACTTAATTTTGATTGATCCAGAGATGATTTTCAACAGTATTTTGAACATTTAGTAAGCACTGCATCATAAAGTGGAGAAATGTGATAAGCATCGTAGCTCTAAGAACATTTCAATCTTGGCCTAAGAAACCTGATGCCAGTTTAAGGAACAAGTATACAAAATGTGGTAGAGCAGCATCTACAAGCTTAAAGATATTCACGACCCAATGGAAGCATATCCAAACGAGTTGTACACAAGGCATGAAACTCCATCATGTTTAAAAAGTTGGAGGTCTCAAAAATCGTAGACTTATACATAAGCTGATGGTGCCACAAACATAAAGATTGAAACATTACACAAATAAGGTGATACAAGATATACAAGAAAACCTTAATTTAATGACAGAAGATCAAAAGGCCTGACCTCCCTTCCAAAACAAGGCTCCTCTGAAAACAAGAAAAGGCTGTAAAGCACAGCAGAGGCATCAAGTCCACCTTGTGAGCATGACAGGCATGCCGTGAAAAATAGATGGTGACACTTACAACTGCATTATATCAGCAATAGAAACCTTCAGCTGCTTGTATTTTTGCCTCCATTCCAAACAAGAGTCTGCTGAAGTTGCAGAACACCTGTTACATATCCACAATGAACATGGTCTCCCTTAAATTCTCCAGAGTGACCAGATAGCTTATGTGGTAAACAGAGTGACCAGATGTAGTTAAAACCAACTGTGAATCATTTTATGTATGTATAATTAAAAGTGATGTATAGAGTCCACAGACATAAGGGAAAAGATGAATGCTCTCACAGAACTTGAAAAGAGAAAATTTAGTTTGACATAGTTGACAGTGATGATCTTAATTAGGTGGAGTATCTCACAAAGTATCACAAGCTATATAATGAATCCCCACATACATGTAGCTAACTCCAATTCTTAAAATCAGGGAGGTTCAATTCAAGCCTGGTGCCATATGTGGTTGAGTTTGTTGCTGGTTTTTACCCTGCTCTGAGGGTTTTTCTCCAGTTCCCCAGTTTTCCTCCCTCCAAAAAAACCAACACTCCAAATTCAAGTTCGATCAGGAGAGAGGAGATGCTGAAAACCAGCTAAGGCTGATGTGCTTTCTCTGCAAACATTGAAAACTAATTTATTTAATACCATTAGAAGTGTACTTTGGTCGTCCTTCAAACAGGCTGAAAAACAAATTGTTCATTTGGAGAGAAAAAGAATTTTGAAGTTCAAGAAGAAAACAATGACATGAATCAAAATATCGATAAAATTGCCAAAGAGGAAGAGCTGTGCACGTAAGCTGACGAGTGATTTGTTGGTTTAACTTCAGAAACCAAAAGAAAAACTGGCAACATTTTTCGATCAGAAGAACCCCTCAAAGGGGATATATAAACTCAAAACAGCATAATGTACTCTGACTGCTCACAGAACTTTCAGTGACAACTAACAAGTTTCTTTTAGAATCAAAACTGGAGTCTTACCTCAGCAATACTCTTGTAACATTACAGCAATCAAATGCACTGTGACAGAGATCATCTCAACAGAGACCTAAATGGATACTGATATGACCAATGAAGATGAAAAAACCCTCTTGTCCGAAAATCCCAGAGAAGACTTTGGAAGCGATCACACCACCAAAAAATATTGCCAACTCTGATAGGAAGAAATCCCGGCAAGATGAAGAACTTGACTCCATCCATGAGAAGATGGGCAGTTCAAACCATTCTATTGGTTTGCTGAACACTGCATTGCGCTGAGACTTTGAGATGTAATGCATGGGAAACAACACACCTAATGAGGACTTTTAAGAAGGACATTAACTTGAAAAGAAAGAAAGCCCAACAGATCCTTGTAGGAGCCCTAGTCATATTTCACAACAGACACATAGAATGACCTAAGAGTAAGATCAGAAAGCTTGAACAAGCAAAATCTAAATCTAAATTTAAATCTAGCTGTAAACCTACCTGCAAAATCTTCAATGGAGGCTCAAGCAGATTAAAACACTACCTGACCTAGTTGAAGATGTTGTTCTCCTTGTGAAAGACAATGAAGTACACAGAAACAATTGGCAACTAAGAAAGTAGTTAAAGGAATCAGGAGCAAAGATGATAGAGTAAAAAAGGGAGATTACTATCTATAAGAACAGAGAACTGAAAACTACCGTAGTTTCTCGGTTATAAGGCGCACTCGGCTATAAGACGCACCCCAAACTTGGCAACTTAATCATGCAAAGTTCCCAAACTGAAAATTATGTGAAAATACTCGGTTATAAGACGCACCAAGAAATGAAGAGTTCATAAAGATAAAATTTTATTCTCTTAGCACAATTAGCACGCCAACTCTCTGTAAACGTGAACAAAAGTGAAAAAGTCACACAGTTAATGATATACACAAAAACAAAAGCTAAAAGTTCGCACCTCTAATGATAAACTTGAGTGTAAACAAACAACGCATACACATTAATTTCAGCTTTCCTGCTCAGGAAACATATTTCATTTTTTATAAAGATTCTATTAAATATTCAACGATCCGAGTTTGTATTATAAAAACATCAACAAGCCGAACTTAAACACAGTTGCAAAACTTACTGATACGTTCTCATCGTAAACAGTCAAATCTCAATCGTAAATATGCCAAGCTCTCGCCATCATTCGTATGACCTCAACTTCAAGTTGAAAATCGTTGCAGAGGCCGAGGCGGTAAACAACATGGATGGACGAAGAAGGTAAGCTAAAACACTGTTTATTCTGAGCAGCATCTTTTCGACAAGCGAGCGAGACGAGTAAACTTCTTGTTTCTCAGAAACGAGATTCGAATTTCATTGTTGACGTATCGTGTTACCTAGCACGTGCTGTTTAGCACGTACGCGCGTATGCAAATTTCAGTTTGTTAGCTTTTCTCGTGCAGTTGTTTAACACAATGCGGCCTTGATAATAAAGCTTTCTAGCATTCTAAGACTGTATTTCTTATTAATTTCTAGGAGTAATGGAGTGGATTCGACGCAATCTTCGGTACACCCCAGACCAAAGAGCTCTCCTCGTGTGGGATTCATTCCGTGGGCATTTGACAAACGCCGTGAAAGATCTTCTGGCGAGGCGAAACATAGACGTCGCAGTTATTCGTGGTGGACTTACGCCCGTGTTGCAGCCCCTGGACAAGTGTATCAACAAACCTTTTAAGACCAAGGTGCGATCCCAATACCAGACTTGGATGGTGAATGGTCCGTTCACTTACACTCCGTCGGGGAAGAAGCGTGCGCCGAGCAAAGAACTGGTTTTGCAGTGGATCCAAAAGCCATGGCAAGAGATACCCGCTGATTTGATCACAAACTCATTCAAGTGCTGTGGAATATCAAATGCTCTGGACGGCACCAAGGACGAAGCTGTGTGGGATGAAGAAGAAGCTGGAGAGGAGGAAGCAGATGATGAACTGGAGAACGAGTTTGACACGGATAGCGAGGAGGAAGACTAGACATCACAAATTTCAAAACAACAACGGCTCTTTTCAGAGCCACCCGGTTCTTTTCAGAACCACCAAATCTTAAAAAAGTCAATGACCAATGTTTAGTGTCTTTTATTTGTCTAGTTTTAACTGTAAGTTCCGGTAAAATTGCTGTCGTTAGATTTTTTTGCGCGAAAATATTCGGCTATAAGGCGCACCCCAATTTTGGCAAAAACTTCCCACGAAAAAACAGATTTTCCTCGAAAAAACCGTGCGCCTTATAACCGAGAAACTACGGTATGTTACGTCTAGTTATGGAACTCGTGAGCATTCTTTCCTATCAAGAAATACCAAAACATAACTAGAGTGTGAAGGCGGATGTGTAGAAATTTATCTCATTATGTTAACAATGTCAATTATGGTGAACAATGTCAACAATGGCAAAAATACCTATTGACTGAGGATAAATGCACGTGCCATTTAGTTATGCACAATATAATAAAAAATATTTTGTCAATCAAAGCGTATTTATTTTGTTCACCTGAATCATTTATTTACTTAGTATTCTATACAGATGTGCCTTGGGTTCATCGCTATTGAGCGTCTGAAATAGGATACACTACTATTTATTCCTGATTTTACACAACTTAAAAACCCAGTCCAGATAAAGGTTAAAAACAGACCACTCAATCCAGAGTCCAACTTGTTATCCATCACATTTTTATTGTCAGAACCTAGTTCCATTAATTTTGACTGGACTGCCCATCACTGTGTAGATGATCAGAATAATGTGGAAGTACTTTCAGGACATCACAAAAAAAACAACAAAAGTTTCTCAGGCACAAAACACTTCAACAATATATCTACACCATGTCAACCAGGAAATTTAAGAGAAAATAAGTCAACTATGCACCAGCAAAGACAAGATTTACCAAGTAGGACCCTTGGGTATCACTGCGACAACAGCGCCCACACAATTCTACACTGTTTGCAATGCGGTAAAACATTACTGGTATAACTATGGTTGTGATAAGCACATAAATGATTTTTTGAACACCAAAATCTCACAAGTTTCCCTTGTCCATTCCTCTTAATTCGAAGAAAATCCCATTGAATGAAATCTTTTATGACAGCATGCACTGAGCTTGAATAAGTAAGATAACAATCATGTTGTTGTGACACCTTGAATTTGCATAAAGTTTCAAACATTACTGACGCATGAAAAAGTCCCACTTTTGTCATGCATGCATGTAGTCTTGTGCTTGTTTTTGCCAACTGAGAAACTTGCTTATTTTAAAATTTGGGTCACACTTAGAAGCTACTTCCCAGTAATTATGTGGTTTTTTTAACCTTTGTTCCGGACAGAAAAAACCATTTCAAATACACTCATTTTGCGCCGCTACAACACCGCAGGTCTGGAACTCCGGGACACATCGTAATGACAATTGTAAACAGTAAAATTTCCTCCATGACACCGAAAAACAAAACAAAGCGAACCCAGTATCGAATTCAAAACCAACCGATAAAAATGTACTGCTACTAAACTGATGAAAATAATTATAAACCAACAAAAAGCCAAAGGCCTTATCTCTGTCTCAATCTGTAAAGTTATTTTGAGACACTTGACTCACAGGTTGCTTAGCACATGACCAAAATCTTCCCACTGTCTGTAATAAAATCTACAGATTGATTTATTTGCGAACGAAAACTCTCTTTAAGAATGACTTCAACAGCATTTAGACTTTATATGGCTTACACTTTAGAACTTATAATATTAGTCACATCATTGAGAAACTTCCCAAGACTTCTTGTGTAATGGTAGCCAGCTATATTTGTTTATGTTTTGATGGATTGAAATACAGCTTTTCGTCTGACAGACATGTGCATATTTGAGGGAAATCGTGCACGTTGTGACAAAATCACCAAATTTTGCACAAAGGTAGCTTAGGACTGCATTATCTCCTAGGAGAAATATGCACCTGTAAGGGCGATATAACAATAAAAGATACAGTTAATTGAGAGACTGGTGCCATGGTGGAAACTGAGTTTAATGCTTAGTGGAACTGGATGATTTCAAGTTTCAGCTGATTTCATTATCAGTATAACTAGCAGGTGCTATGAAAGGGTATGTAACAGATGAAGATTTTACTTGTGTGGAGTGCACAATCAATCCTAGACTGTGAAGTCTTTCTTACATGAGATCATAAGGGTGGCGAGACTGCTCATTTGCTTTCAAATTGGTCCCTGAGAAGTTGCACAGACTTTAGAGCACAAAGGAGACTGCTCATAGTAAGATGAATCCTAGTAATCTTTTCAAGAGACTGCCAGATGCTTATTGCATCGTTTATATCGAGTCACACAACCAGTCACATCTTTTCTAATCGAGATATTGATATATTGAAACAAAGCTGGTAGCCCAAGATGGCAATAAGAACCACAAAAACTCTAGAAGATGGTAAAGGAAAGGGTGTTCTCCATGATCCATGAAAGGCCTTTGTTCTTTCACTGTGGCCCAATTGACCAGCAGCCCGTCAAGGTTTTCACATCAATAAATGACCGGCACTCTAATATTTTTCTCAAATTTAGGGAACCAAAAGATCACATCTATTTCTTTTGTCAATTTTTATTTTTTTACAGTATTGTTATTTTTTTTACTTTATTGTAGGTACAGGTGTGTACAGGAGAGTAGTGAGGATGCAGAACCACTGGAACAGGCTATAGTCCCGGCATCTGTAGCCCTACTAGGGGTATCCAAATGGGTAACTACGCCAAGGTTACTGTACCTACATTACTATTTCAACTGCATGTTCAGCCTGGTTCAAGAAACCGCCCAACACTATTTTGCTTGACTGAAACAGTTGAGTTGGGCATTGTCCACCAGTCCAACTTGTAGTATCTCCACAAAACTTTCTAGAAGAGGTCATATTTAAGCTTGTGAGTTTGAATTGAATGGGCTGAAGGACTACCTGTCACTGGGAGAGCAAAATGCTCTCAAAGAACAATTGCGTTATGAGAACATTGTACTAAAGAAAACTGATAAGGGAAGAAAGGACTACCTGCAAAACCTCCAACTGAGGCCCAAATGGATTAAACCACCACCAGATATAGTTGAAGGTGATGTGGTCCTCATGAAGGAGAATGAAGTATGCAGAAACAGTTGGCCCCTCAGAAGGGTAGTTAAAGGGATCAGGAGAAAAGATGATAGGGTAAGACAGGGAGAGATCACCATTTACAATAACAGGGAACTAGCAAATGTGTTGTGTCCAGTTATGGAACTTGTGAGGATTCTTTCCCGACAAGATGTGCGTAAGCAAACCTAGAAAGTGAAAGTAGACGTGTAGAACTTTATTTTCATTACAGTGAAAGATGTCAATTAGAGTGAACAATGTCCACTGACTGATCACATGTGCCATTCAGTTATGCACAATATAACGAAAAATGAGATAAATTATTTTCTCAATTGTAGTGTTTATATTTTGTCCACTTGAGTCATTCATTTTCTTGGTATCCTATACAGATGTGCTTTGGGTTCATTGCTGCTCAGCATCTGAAATAGGATACCCAGTGGTTTATTCCTGATCTTACATAACTTAATAACCCAGTCCAGATAAACGACAAAAATAGGCCACTTGATCTAAAGTCCATGCATGTTATCCATCCTATTTTTATTGACTCTAACTGCGTCAATTTTGACTGTAACTGCCTGTCACTCTGTAGATCCTCAGAATAACGCGGAAGTACTTTCAGGACATCGCCAAAGAAACACAAGAAATGTTCCTCAGACACAGAATACTTCAACAATATCTTTACAGCAAGTCCACCAGGAAATAAGGGAGAAAACACCTCAAGTGTGGACCAGCAAAGACAAGATTTGCCAAGTGGGACCCTCCAGTCTCCCTGGGGACCATGGTGTCCATGGGTATCCCGGATACAAGGGAGAAAAAAGAGCCCCTGGGCAATCCTCAGACATTCAGACATTAAGCCCTTACAAAAGCAAGGATTCTGGTAACCCAGGTTCAGAGCTACCTTAACACTTTTTGGATCAGTGGGGTCAAATTCGACCCCTTCAGAAACAAATTTTGTTTTGCCTCCCCTACACAGGCAATTTTCCTTGTATGAAATTGCAGTAACAAGAATACTATTCAGCAGTTATGCGCTCGATAAACACAAAGTCAGCCATCTTTTATGCCAAAATATTCCACTTTTAGCTCTTTCTTTGCTCCTGGATCTGTTTACATTTGCAAAAAGTCAACACCGATCAAGTTTTGGAGATGGTTTTGAGGGATGGCAGCGATCTTGAGGAAGAGGAAAGCGAGGAGGAATGTTTTGATGATGAAGAAAGTGATCTCAACAGTTTCAATGATTTCCCTTCAGATGAAGGCAGTTTTCTTGAACGACCAGATAAACATTCATAGCCATATTGCATACCTTTGTGACCACAAGACAACAAAGATTTCATTTTTTGGGAGAAAGCCTGAAAATCGTTACTTAAACATTTTTAGCTGGGTTTAATTGATCATTGGAAGATATTATGTCAGTAGCTCCTACAATATGTTGCCATACATTTCTCTATGAAAATACTATGTGGTATTTTTGCGGGGAAAATATCATGAAGTGTTTATTTTGCTTTCAGGATGACTCAGGCCCTCCAGCTTCTGATGTACCTGTCTAATATTTCAGTGAAAGCAACACATACTGTTGCAAATGTTCAGGCAGCTTCCTCAGCCCCAGGAAGGAATTTAGCAGTTCCAGCAAGCCCAGCTCCAGCTCCAGCTCCAGCTCCAGCAGAGCCAGCAGCTCCAGCTAGGCCAGCTTCTGTTTCAGCAAGGTCAGCAAGACCAGCTCCGGCAGTTCCAGCTAACTTTGAGTGGAGAGCCTTTCATGGTGAGGAGTAAAATCCAATTGGAATGAAAGCTTTTCTTGGAGATGTTAGACCATCAAGGCAAGCTGATACTGCTAATTCACCAAAAGAACACCTCGGTCTGTTTATTAATGAAAATTCAATATGCTGTTTCTACACTGAGACAAACATGTTCAAATGAAAATGGTGTTGCAGCGTTTCAAAATCTTATGCTGGAGGAAATGATAGCCTTTTTATCTTTGAATATTGCTATGGTATAAAAGTGTGGGTTGTGGCAGGTGAAGGGACAGGGTACTGCTGTAACCTAAAAATCTACGCTAGCAAGGAAGGAAATGATGTGGAGAAAGGCTTGGCAAGCAGAGTTGTGAAAGATCTTATGGAGGATTAAAGACTGGGTCGTCAGCTTTATGTTGAAAACTTTTACACCTCTTCCTAGCTATTCAAGGATCTCTTGGAAGCTGGAACACAGGCTTGTGGAACAGTGAGAAGCGAAAGAAAGGGAGTTCCTGTAACAATAATAGGGCATGTTGACCCAAATGACTCCCTATTCCGTAAAGTCAATATGACAGAGGGCTACATGAACTGCAGTGCACTGGAAAGACAAAAGAGATGGGCAATGCTGTGCAATGCTGTTGGAGATGACTTGCCCCATAAGCCTGAGCTCATCAATGAGTACAACAACTTCATGGGTGGTGTTGATCGCAATGACCAACTTGTGGTTTACTTTGCCATTGGACGAAAAACAACGAAGTGGTGGAAGAGTATTTTGGCGGCTAATCAAGATCTCCTTGGTCAACTGCCATCTGCTTTGTGACCTGAAACCTGGTGAGGAAGCAGTTAGCCCAGTGCTGGAAATTATTTTTCTTCTTTAGCAGGACATGTGTCCTTTCAAATCTTCATTTTGGTCCGACATCTTATCAATTTGACCAGATGTTAGTTGCATAATTGATTTCCATAAGTTATTAGCAGCATACTGTAAAGATTTTCAATACAAATCGTTCAAAACTGCATTTAAATTTGATTTACTTATCATTTATGATGAAAAGATGACTTTATCTACAAGATAACTGCACCGAACTCTCCTGGTTATCTCCTGATTATACGTTCTTCAAGCAAACCTAGTTTTCTATTAAATGCTACCATTAAAGCAGGAGCCCATCAATGGGAGTGTGTAACTACCCCAATTATTCCTGTCCTGGCCTTTTCACAGACCAATCTATTTTTAGTTTGAATTTCCCCCAAATTCAGAACCCAGCAGGAACCTCAGTGACCAATCACAAGCACAGACTTTGTAATTTCACCGGAAGATTAGGTCTACATGTCCACCTGAAGCTGCCATTTTTCTCCTTGCTGATTTGCAGTCATATAGACTGGAACTGACCTTTTTTGTGGGAAGAGAAGCCTTAAAATAGACCGGCCCAGTGCTGGAAATAATTTTTCTTCTTTAACAGGACATGTGTCCTTTCAAATCTTCATTTTGGTCGGACATCTTATCAATTTGACCGGACACTAATTTGCATAATTGATTAGCATAATTAATTAGCATAAAATTTATTAGCATACTGTAAAGATTTTCAATACAAATCGTTCAAAACTGCATTTAAATTTGATTTATTTATCATTTATGATGATTATATGACTTAATCTACAAGATGACTGCAAGATCTCTCCTGCTTATCTCCTGATTATATGTTCTTCACGCAAACCTGGTTTCCTATTGAATTTTACCATTAAAGGGACACAGTCAGCTTTAGGACCACGCTGACTTGGACAATAGTTTTCTCACTTTGAAAAAAGTTCACCTCAACCTGAAATCAAAGTACATCTAGAAATCTGCTTCAATCTTTGCAACGTTTTTCTTGATTTTCAATTGTTCACTGAAAAACCTGTTTATGAGTGTGCTTTTGCTCAATCCTATGATATTATTTTTATCATATTTGGTTAAAAACAGTATGGATCATGTCCCTGTGATATGCAAATTGGCTATGAAATGGTATCTTATACGCATATGCACCAGCTGACTGGGTACCTTTAAAGCAGGAGCCCATCACTAATACAACTACCCCAATTATTCCTGTCCCGGTGTTTTCAAGACCGATCTATTTTTAGTTTGAATTTACCACGAATTCAGACCCCCCCAGGAACCTCAGTGACCAATCAAAAGCATGGACTTTATAATTTCACCAGAAGATTAGGTCGACATGTCCACCTGAGGCCGCCATTTTTCTCCTTACTGATTCGAGCTCATATTGACTGGAACTGACCCTTTTAGTGGGAAAAGAAGCCTAAAAATAGACTGTTTTGTAAAAATGCCATGACATAGGCTCAGTATGGGAGTTGGAGGCTCCTAGTGATGTGCTCCTGACCAAAGTTGACTCAAGGGTACAAACATAAGTACAGGAAGGATGAACACTTCTGCTTTATGATATGGCAGAAGCCCATAATGGGCTCCTGGATATGGCTGAGACTGTCAGAGTCAAGGGCCTAAAATTAAAAAAAACTCTTTAGTCGCCATTTGGCAACTAGGTGATAACAATCAAGTACGAATTTTACTCAGAAAAGAACTCAATGCATAAAATCTGTAAAGAAAAAATTTTCAAGACTTTTTTGGCTGCTAATTTTGTGCACGTAGCTAATGTAATGTCTCTGAAGAATTCATGCACTTCAAGAGACACAGTCAGTAGGCATACATGATGTACTCAATGCTCAAGGGTTTGCAATGCATTATGGGGCGATTTCAAACACAAGCAGCCATTTGCAAGTTTTCTGATGTGAGGGAATCCTTTACAGCAAAGCAAAAGGGATAGATTGCTTTCTTTTCTTATGCTGAATGCTATAGAAGCAAAGGTCTTTCACTATGTAGTTCTGGAAGGACATAATGTCTGAGAAAATAACCGTTATTGATCATCAACACAGAGAAACGTAGTCGCCATTATGGTAGCCTTTGAATGCAGACGTATTTTCGGTTGTTGACCAGAATTTTTGGCCGCCGAAGATAAAAATTTTCGCTGTAGTGGCGACCGTACTGGTCGCAATTTCGAGCCTTTTAGCAATGTACCTAACCAAATTTTATGGATGGACAATAACTTGGTGTTGGTAAAATGTTCGGACATCATGTCCGATCATAATGTGAAATTGGCTGGACATGTTCAAAATTTGGTCGGACAATGTTCAATGGCCCACTGTTATTTCCAGCCCTGCGGTCTGTAAAAATACCATGACCTAGGCTTAGTATGGGGGTTGCAGATTCCTAGCGATGGGCTCCTGACCAAAATTCACTCTAGGGTACATACATGAAGGGCTAACAGCATATCGCAATACATGCAATGCATAATAGGGCGATTTCTGAAGAGTACTTTATTTGGCAAGTACAGGAAAGATGAACACTTCTGCTTTATGATATGGCAGGAGCCCAAAATGGGCTCCTGGATATGGCTCAAACTGTCAGAGTTGAGAGCTCAAAGTTAAAAATTTCTTGAACAGCCATTTGGCAACTAAGCCCATGTTTTCACAAGAGATGTTTACCTTGGTTTTGTTTTAACTTTAGTGAAGTGAAATTTTTAATCGAGCAAACACAGCAGCAAACCTCAGTAAATGGCAGCAAAATCAAAAGTAAGCCAACCTACAATCATGGACAAAAGTCTTGGGACAAATTTGCACTTTTGGCACTTTTGCGTACACGCCAGGCGCCAATACAACTTCACCTGCCTAATCTTGCCCCCCACCCCCCCATACAATGTTGAAAACTAGTACATGCAATTTCAACTGATTTTCAACATTGTGTTGGGTGGGGAGGGGGGACAGCAACCCGTTTACAAAGGATATGGCAGCGTTTTCTTCATACTTCAGTTCTAAAACACAGATAATCCGTTACATTACGTAAGTGTCCCAAGGACTTTTGTCCATGATTGTAGGTTTGCTGACAGTTGAACGCCTCATCAGGCATGGTTAGCTCAGTATCCGACAGTAACTGAGGAAAAGCAGACATTGTCGCAACTTCTTGGCAGCAAGTGTTCACACGTTTAGCGCGTAAAGAAGAAATATATCGACAAAGGTTCCTCCTAATGTAAGTGGTTTCAAGTCAACAGACAAAAAAAGCTAAATAAATACACGTTTAGGTGAAGAAATCCCAGACTGTTGTATCCTGTTCATCGTCAAGTGCCGTAAGCGTTTCCTTTCTGTTAGAAGCTCAGTAGCTTAGTAGCAGTGTACAGGCAGGAGCAGCTAGAAGACATACCACAAATAGAGAGGAAAAAAATCATAATTGAGGTCTATGGAGAAGAAAAGAAAATGTTAGAATTTAAAACGGCCCCGAATAAGAAGAAGTACCGGTAAACATTTACATAGCCCAGACTCCGCGGCAGATGCCGTTTCAGGTTTTTTGCGGAAGTGACTTTACATTTAAGGAGAGTTTGGCTCGACATCTTCAAGCAAATTGACAACGATCTGCGTTCGGCATTGGAGTAAAATCAAATGTTATAATTTTCCAATAGTTTCTGACCAACATTGCAGCACTTGCTTTCCGAGAAAACCTCAAACCATCAGTTGTATGCGGTCTACTTTAGTTAATTAGTTTCGTGTAAACAGCTTCTCTAATAACTGCGGTTTAGTTGCGAAACCTCGGTAAGCAGTAAGCGTAGTAAAACTCTCTCATGAAAACACGGCATAAGTGATCAAAATAAAGTAGGAATTTTATTCAGAAAAGAACTCAATGCATAAAATCTGTAAAGAAAAAAACAAGACTTTTTTGGGCGCTAACTTTGTATATGTAGCTAATGTAATGTCTATGAAAGATTCACACATTCCAAGAGACACGATCAATATGCATGCATGACGTACTCAATGCTCAAGGGTTTGCAATGCATCATTGGGCGATTTCAAACACGATCAGCCATTTGCAAGTTTTCCAATGTGAGGGAATCCTTTACAGCAAAGCAAAAGGATAGATTGCCTTCTTTTCTTATATTGAATGTTATAGAAGCAAAGATCTTTGACTACGTATTTCTGGAAGGACATAATGTCTGAGAAAATAACCGTTATTGATCGTTGACTAAAGCAGAATTTTTGGTCGCCAAAGATGAACTTTTAGCCGCATGGGCGACCGTACTGGTCGCAATTTTGAGCCTTTTAACGATGTATCTAACTAAATTTTATGCCAATAACTTGGCGTTGGTGAAATCATTCGGACATCATGTCCGATCATAATGTGAAATTGGTCGGACATATTTAAAATTTGATCAGACAATGTCCAATGACCAACTGTTATTTCCAGCTCTGTAGCCTAAGGTGATTTAGGCTTGATTTATGCCATGCTTCCGTTCAGCCACTGCTTACACTGAGAGAATACCCAGGTGCCAGAGCTATCAAACGTATATGTTTGCAACTAGGAATCCAGTAACAATATTTTGCCATTCCCTAGGCTCTTCGTCTTATCAAGATTCCACTGAAGCTTCATTTTCATTTCAAACTTATCACAATTAAATGGTTTTTTGTGGAAAGAACTAAACTAACCAAGACATTTGAAGCAGCAAATGTGCAAACCCATCAATGGGGAAGTGATTAGAATTAGTGTGAAATTTAATCATGCCTGTACCACTGATAATCCAAATCACTCAATCTGCTTAACTACTGTTGGGGCTTCAATAAAATAAATTGCCTTTCCTATTGCTCATTTGAAAAAAGCTGATGAATTTAATGAAGTACTTTTCAAAGCAATCTCAAAGGGCCAATACTTTAGCAAGGCCTGACAGCAGCCACGCATAGAATTTGTTAATGCTCAAGTGGACAATATCCTGTTAAATCTGCAATTTTCCTTGATGTTTATGTTTTGACTGCTCAATATGGGAAAATACATTATCAAGTCAAAAAAATGTCACTGTTAAACTGATGAACTCTGCACAGAGTTCACAATTTAAAGTATTTTGAAGTTACCGTCATTGTCAATACATACATGACTTTCATAATGGCTGATGGCACGTTTGTGTAACCTTCTGACAATACCCTGCAATGTTTACACCTGGCTTGTTCGATTATTCGAAGTATGCCAAGATGGAGAGCAAACTTTGCAATTCTTCTATTAAAACGGTTCTTCAAGCCCAGTGAGTTGGAAGGTAAAAACATTGCAGTTGCTGGGAGGAAATAACAAGTACCGTAAAAACTTGTGTATAAGCCGCACCTTTTTGCTGAAATTTTGGGCTCAAAATGGCGGGTGAGGCTTATATACGAGACCATTGCTTTCAGAGGGGGCTAATTGCCTAGTTAGGGGTCAGATATAGCACTTAAAAACGTAAGTAAATAAACATTCAACATTTTGAAACCTGTTGCTGTTGTTGATCATTGCTTTTGATAGAAGTGGTGGCTCCTAAAGGAGCCTTTGTCTCTTCAGGTTTTAAACCTGAATCTTCTTCACGAGTAGTTCTTTCAAGCAATTCATTTGTACTTCCTTTGTGCAGCTAAACTCTAACTGGCATGGAATCTCCATTCCTCCACAAAGCTGCTTACAATACCTTCTGCGACCGATCACTTCAATACTGATCTCTCCGCCGTGTGCAAGAAAATACCACGCTATTCGTGAGAACTCAAGGGGCAAATGACCGACTGTTTTGGTGTTCTTCACAACTTGCACCGCGTGTTTATCCATAGGATTGTTCAACTCACGTCGAGCAACAAGTTTTTCACCAATTGAAGGCTTCCATACATGTTTATAAACATGGTATCCACGTACAGCTGATGTGAAATGGAACTTTTCCATGTTGTTTATTGTTCGTTCGATCATTCAATTCGATCGATCTACGTGACTCTGCCCAGGCTTCTTATCGGTTTTTAGCTAGCCAATCAAAGTAGAGTGCATCCGGATGGATGAAGCACTCGTGCAGGACTGGTTACGGACCGTTTGGAGTAAAGTTGGTGGCATCAGCAGGCAAAAGTCCATGCTTGTGTGGGATTCGTTCCGAGCCCACTTATCCAAACCAATTCGCTGTACCTTGAGGTCTCTAAATACGGAGCCCGTAGTGATTCCTGGTGGCATGACCAGCATGCTTCAGCCATTGGATGTATCTATCAACAAACCCTTCAAGGACCGCATGAGGGCAAAGTGGCAAGAATGGATGTTGGCTGGAGAGCACACCTTTACTGCCGGAGGTCATATTCAGAAAGTCGAGCTTGATGAGATCTGCAGATGGATCAGTGCTGCGTGGAATGACATACCAACTGAAATGACTGCAAAGTCGTTTCGCAAGTGCTGTATCACCAACGCAATGGACGGTACAGAAGATGAAGAAATCTGGGAAGAGGAGTCTGACTTGGATCCATTCGCAGACATCAACGAACTGGACGGCGATGAAGAGTTGTACTATGCAGATGACTTCGAGCGACAGCAAGCAGAAATTGCACCTGAATTCTATGAGGCCATTTTTGGTTAAAGTGACAGTGAGGACTTTTATGGTTTCTAACTGAGCTGAACGATAGAACATTTTCACTTTGGACAAAGATTGATAAGACGAACTTCAAATTTTGCACATGTAAATAGTTTTTGCGTAAAAGTAAGGATAGGTTAACTTTTTAATATCGATAACACATGTACCCGTTTCTCTTTCGGATACAAATGTATCATTTAGTATTGTAAAATATAATCTACAAGTCCATTTATTTGCGTGTGTATTTCTCTTGTGTCCAGACTCTCTCTTTAAATGACTGCGTGGTTACTAAGCAACATTTTGCATCGATCAGTCAGAGATTGTTTTGCCCGGATTTCCCTTTGAATTTCATTGTTTTCCACTATCACCTTTAGCAATAAAGGCAACATCTTGTCAAAAGAGCCTCTCTTTAGGAGGATATCGGAAATTCCACTGAAGAATAGCTTGTAAAAGGTATTTCAAGAGTTATTTAGCTCACAGCAAATACACAGCATCAGATTTGACCAAGCTTACAATGTACAAGAAATCACTTTCTTTTGCTCAGCGCTTTTTAAAGAGTTTTCTTTTTTTCAAAATCAAGCTCAAAAGTTGGGGGTGCAGCTAATATACGAGTGCGGCTTATACACGAGTTTTTACGGTAACCCCTGCAAAAGTAAGCGAAATTCAGAGAACTGTAAGCAGTTTTTTCCTTCAGCTGCATGCAATGAACTGTCTGCATGGCATGAATGAAGAAAGGCAATGGATGAGTATCTTTGTCGACCAAGCTGCCATAAGAGAGCACATTAAAAATCAGTCAGTAACTTTTGATGATTTTGTAATAGTATATTGTTGAATAAATGGCACACATTTCATTTGAATTTGTTGTGGACTTTACTGACTTAATTACCTTGTGTTTTTAAGTGCTAATTAGGTCAAAAAAAACATTTAGATTTTCATGCGTGGGTTAAGTTGGGTTCACAGATTGTCGTGTGTCTGTATGTATACGCATATGGAATAAGATTTGAAATAGTCAGTATTTTATAACATCTTTTGCACTGCACGGATTTTTGCCTGGGTAGACTTTCTTGATATTCAAGAAACAGATCAAATTTCATTTCAGTCAGATCAAAACAATATGTTTTCAGATAAACAACATTCACTTCTGAGTATGTAATATTAATGACAAATCTTCAAAGGCTTTTTAAACTTGAAGGATAACTGATGCTTACAAATTAACTGAAAATCTCAAGGGAAATAATGTTTTGCTGTTACTTCGTGTCCGTCAAGCCTCAGTTCGTCAGTCATTGGCGCCCTTGTTGTTTCTCATGAAAAGAAAAAACACAACGGGGAAAAGCTGAGTACAAAATGTTTTTAATGAATGTTTATTTGTTTTAAAGTACACTAATTGCTGTAATTTCAAATTGAAAGCGACATTATGTGTTTATATTCTGTAATCTCAGTGAATCTTAGCACCCCTGCCAGCCACTGGTGCCGCTTGTTGAAACTGCAACGGAAAAAATACTTTTACTGTAAAGCGGTAAGCTGGTTTAAGGAATCTGGTAAATTCTATTGGAACGTCCACCAGAAGCAAGAAGGCAAAAGACCAAACTGTATCGCAGTGCAGTCCAGTACGGCAAATGTTACACAGTAAATGTTTTGTTTTCATTACACACACTTTTAATATTCTCATTACACGCACTTAGAGTTGCACTTGAACGACTGCATGTAATTTTACACCCAATGGCTGAGGTCCCACTAGCACATTTGACAACGCTGTTACAACGGTGTCACACTGTTTCAAGTGTGACCAACTATTTTTTTAGTGCCAGTGTCAGTGTCTGTTGCTCAGGTTACACGGCTTAATCAAAGAATTTTAACAACGCTGTTTACAACTAAAAGTACTATCTATCTGGTGTCTATCTAAATCCACTGGAGATAGACCAATCACGGTTTTTTAAACAGGAAGTCCATTTTGCGATAACAATTTATGCACTAAAGTGATTTAGTTTCATCTCAAAGGTCACCTTCAGAATTTTAGCACTCACTCTGAACACGTGAAATAAACAACGAAGATTTCACTAGAATTATGGATCTTAACAGTGACTGGACTGCTTACCGGCCCTCTACCAGCTGGGAAAGGTAAATTGCATTCTACTAATTCATAAGTAATTTACTCCTTTGTAATAGGTCACCTTTAAAAAGTCCATTTGCCGTTTTGGTAGACAAACTTGTAATGGCGGGAATTTAACTTCATCCTTTACTGATCCTTACAGCAACAATCGCAGTCAGTTTGGTTTCCTTTCTAATCTCGACCTCCTAAATATGCATTCGCAGCCCTTTCCCTCAATTGGCGCCATGCCTTATCCATCATCCAGCCAAGCCGTAGTGGCTGCAACTCCACCACTACAATTGTCCCCAATGCCAGCTTCTTCTACTGTGACTAACAGCGACACCGAACCTTCCAAGACAACTACAAAGCGCTCTCCGTCATGGAGCTATCTAGAAGAAGAGACCCTTATAAGAATTTACGAGGAGGTTGAGGGCCTTAAAAAAAAGGAAAAAAGGGACAATGTAGGCCATTAAAGCTGAGAAATTGAGGAAGGAAATGAGCAAGCTAGGGGTCGACACCTCAAGAACGCCTCAGAGGGCAAAAGAAAAGTTTTTCAACCTCACACGCCGCTACAAGCAAGCGAAAGATAAAATTAAAACTTCAGGAGAGGAAAGTGACGACATTGAAACATGCCCACATTTTTGACATTCTAGACGAGTTCATGGGCTCAAGAGATATCGTGAATCAGCCATTTCTCTTGGAAACAGCAAGCGAGAGTAATCCTACTGAAAGCTCCTGGTCAACTCCATCACCAGCTTCTTTGACCTCCTCTTCAGCTGCCGAGCAGGTAGAGGCCAATGCTGAATCTGGGGAAAATCCCAGAAAAGCTAAGAAGCACCTAAGCGAAGATTTTAACAAGGAAGGCTGCAAGGATGGAGGCAAAGGTGGCAAGGTGACTAAGAAAAAGCGCTCATCTAAAGGGTCTGGGCAAAATGACGATGACTCATGGTTGGCTATATTTAAGGAAAGCCAGGAGCGAGAGGAACAGATGATGGCAGCCCTAGAGAGAAGGAAGAATTCGGAAAAATGGTTAAGAAAGACTGAAATATAAGATCAATGTGTTGTTTCTGTTTCACAACAATAGAACTAGTGACTGTTTTTATGTTAATCGGCATATATTTCTCTGTTGTAGCTACAGGTTAGATATATATATTTGTTAATTGAACTTGGTCACATTCACTGTAATCGTAAGATTAAATAAAATTCTAGGAATATGTTTATTTTACAGAGTGTTGATCAGTTTATAAAGTGAAGTTGGAGAGTGTAAAGTTCTTGAGGTTTAAAGGTAGTCTGCAATAGCTTGTCTTATCCTACAGGCCGCATTATCCGCCCTTAAATATCCATCACCATCATCATCATCACTGTCGTCGTCATCGTCTTCATCCAACTGATCATCCATGAGTATACATATGTTGTGAAGAAGAGTGTTTCTGCCAGAATCCCATGTTGCAATCAGAGATGGCCCCCAAAAAAAGGAAAAAAGGGCCAATTTGGCCCTTTCATTTCACAAAGCTTCAGGCTTAACACAGGCAGAGTATGTTAAAAGCCATCCCACGGTTTGAAATTGCAACTGATATGGTCAGCAGTGTATCTAACATTTCATCCTTGGCAACCAAAAATTCTGGTTTAGTCGCCATGATGGCAACTACATTTCGTGTTGACAATCAATAACGGTTATTTTCTCACAAATAATGTCCTTCTAGAAAACCATATCCAAAGATCTTTGCTCCTGAAACATTCAACATAAGAAAAGAAGTCAGTCTATGCTTTTGCTTTGCTGTATTGATTCTCCTACATTGGAAAACTGACCATGTTTGAAATCGCCCTGTAATGCAGAGGACTTTCCAATGCCAAACGTTATCGCAGTTGATTGATAAGAATTCCCTGACCCTAACCTCCACAGGACTATAGGAACACGCTTCTGAACGGGAATCGTTTGTCAAAAACGTGTATTTTGGTGTTGAATGTCCAGAGAAACCATGCCACAGATGTAATCAAATGTTCCTCTAGAAACTCTAAAATGTCTTTTCCAAAGGCTGTTAAGGGCTCTGTTGTTGAGCATTTCCTCTAGCCAAAGTTGTGGCCGAGGGTAAACCCAAACGCGACGGTTCCTTCTAACTCTTCGAGCTCTCAGAGCCCGTGCCAGAATCATTCTTCGATGATGTAGAAATTGCCCCAAGACCTCAGAGTTGCACTTGAATGACTGCATGTAATTTTACACCCAATGGCTGAGATCCCACTAGCACATTTGACAACACTGTTACAACGGTGTCACACTGTTTCAAGTGTGACCGACCATTTTTTGTGTCAGTCAGTGTCTGTTGCTCAGGTTACGCGGCTTAATCAAAGGATTTTAACAATGCTGTTTACAACTCTAAAAGCACAATCTATCTGGTGTCTATCTAAATCCACTTGAGATAGACCAATCAAGGTTTTTTAAACAGGAAGTCCATTTCGCGATAAGAATTTACGCGCTAAAGTGATCTAGTTTCATCTCAAAGGTCACGTTCAGATTTTTAGCACTCACTCTGAACACGCGAAATAAACAACAAAGATTTCACTAGAATTATGGATCTTAACGACTGGACTGCTTACCAGCCCTCTACCAGCTGGGAAAGGTAAATTGCATCCTACTAATTCATTCACTCCAGAGAAACCATGCCACAGATGTAATCAAATGTTCCTCTAGAAACTCTAAAATGTCTTTTCCAAAGGCTGTTAAGGGCTCTGTTGTTGAGCATTTCCTCTAGCCAAAGTTGTGGCCAAGGGTAAACCCAAACGGGACGGTTCCTTCTAACTCTTCGAGCTCTCAGAGCCTGTGCCAGAATCATTCTTCGACGATGCAGAAATTCCCTCAAGACCATATGGAGATAAAGGTTGATCCTTCTAGATCTTGCGACAAGTATTAAAATAACGATAAAAAATAAACCAGCAACACATTCATCAGCCATCTTGCTTTGAGTTTGCTTGTCCAGCAAAATTGTAAGCTGATATTTGACAAGTTGTCAGCCACAAATTTGGAACTGCTGTTAACAACTGCTAGTGGAACCGCAGGTTGTGACACCGTTGTTACACTGTTGTTAACCTAAGAGGTCAGAACAACATTGTAACAGCGCTGTCAAGTGCTAGTGGGACTCCGACCAATATCACATCCACTGTGTGTAATTAAACACATGTAATTAGATGCATTTTCATTTATTTGCTAACAAGGAGTGTGTAAGGTGCGTGGACACCGCTGGTAATGTGCGTGTAGTACACACACTTTACATGTGTGTAATATGCTGCAATCCCTTTGACCAGTACTCTATGGCAGTTCCAATGTTATATTCTGTATAGCAGTTCCAATTATATTCTCACTCTTCCTGATCCAAAAACAACTTCCAGCCTGCATTCCTTTTCATATTTAGCTGCTAAATTATTGAACTCTCTTCCGGACTCACTTAGAACCTCTACTTTTGCAGATGACTCTTTTCATTAGCAATGCAACTTGTCTCTAGTTTTATTATGTACATAGTTTAGCTCTTTCATTATTTTTAGCATACTTATTGTATAAGTATTGCATTTTCTTTTATTTATGTTTTCCAAGATATTAGCTTATTTTAGCTACCTAAAATTGATTAGAGTAAATAAAATATATGCATGTATGTTCTTTAACAAGGATGAGGTCATTCTGGAAAACTGATGCATAACAATATCACAGGCATTTCATGCATGCCATCATTGTACACTTCTACAAAACAAAGGTACTTTTGTGATCCTTATCATTGAAGTACCCAAAGAATGTCAAAGCAGTTATTCACCCCATAATGTCAGCATTTCATGAAGAAATCCACATCAAACTTGGGCCCTTTTAAGGATGTTTACAAAGCCTCATTCTAAGTCACCAAGATATTAGCTCCCTTAAAATTCCCATAGACAGGGGTCGCACTAACAGGTTCAAAGTTTACATTGGACGTAAATTCCGTCATTGCATGCTCACAACATGTGCAACCCTCCTATTGTGACCAAACATAACTATGGCCACAACACCTTAAGATCAAAGATACTGATGCCCTGCCCCAAAGCAGGGCATATCTTGCCTGATGACCTTAAGAAACTTTTTTTTCTTCTTGTCAATAAAACCTGAAATTATGCTGTGAATTAGATTTTGGAAAACAAGCACACCTCATGTACAGAGCCTTTGCTTCAAAATTTTCTAAATTGTCACAAATGTGAATCATTTGGGGGGTACGAGAGTACCTCAAGAGTATTCACAGTGAACCACTTTACATGTGCTCTCCTTTGTCTATTAAACCTAGTATATTAATTAATTCTAGTACTGTGCTGTGATCAAGGAGTCCTTAGGGCTATTACATCATACTATATATTGTGTTATCAGAAATGGATGGCCTCTCTTGTGCATCTGAAATGGCAAAAGGAAAGTATGGAGATAGAGATGCTGTCAAGGAACTTCAACTGGAGGAAGAGGAGCTGGTAGACTACAAGTAGTCCCTCTTTTGCTTTGTCCGTCATGTGTGACATGAAAGAAAACCATGTGAAAAAAATAGCAAAGCAAATTCCTGGGGGCGAGAACCACGCAAAAGGAGGGACTAACGCCTAAGCCAGAGAGTTTGACATTTCACAGCCAAGTGATTTTTCGACATAAAGTTTTAATTTCATTACACGTATCCAACACAATTCCTTATCTCAACATCCTCTCATCATTGCTTGTTGTCAATAACCCTGGAGATGTCCTGAAAGAAATCGCTCTTCTCTTCAAGTAGTGAGGCAAAACCATGATGTGAGAATTATCTTTGTTAGTGTTTGTTAAGCAAAACTGAAGAAATTTCCACCAATAAGGAGCCAAAAAAAAGTCTAATCCCCTCAACAGAATTGTTCCTCTTTCAAATGAAGCTTTTCCAGGAACTAGTAACACAAGGTAAATAACAGGGCATTTTAATTATCTATAAACATTGCCAATGCAAAGAGGTGAGCGAACCTAAACAACGATTCGCTTTAGAATTCCTTTGTCATTCCTCAGGTGAATGAATTCGCCAAAGTTGCATGTGGTGGATCTTACATTTTTCCATTGCGGGATTGCCAACTGCTGCTTCCCCAACCTGATTTTGTGCTGGCAAATTCACTAGCAAATTTGTGAGCAAATTTGCCAACTTTCCCAGCTATGGAACATCTGCAGAGCGGTGATGTTAAAGAAATGAGCGACTCAAACAAACAATGGTACTGAGGGTTTATCCCCTGACTGGTCAGAAGTTCTGATCAGTATTTGGAAAGATCACCATCCTATCAGCAAGAGAAGCAACTCCACCACTTGGGAATCTATTCCAAAGCAACAATTACTCACTTCTCCATTGGGATTGCTCATCGCACGTTTGTGTCTTGTCTTGCTAGATGTGGTCTAGCCAAATCACAAACAAACTGAAAGATTTGCATCGAGATATGAAAATGTTCTTGCCAAATAATATTTTCATACCGGGTTAAAACCAGGTACTCGAACCAGAACTGCGGCCTTTCAAGAACTTAAGCAATTTTCTATTTATTAAATTTCCTCCATACCTGAAAAGAGCATGCCTGCTTTTCTCTTCCTGCATCAAATTGTTGCAATTGCAGCCATTGTTGAAATCAGTTGCTCCATCAAATGAAAACCAACTGCATAAACACAGTAATGAAAAGGAGATAAATGCGAGGATCGTCTACATCTCACACCATATAATTCAAACTGATTTGTTCGTGTACATGCTCTCCTCAAATCACTAAAATTAAATATTTACACCTGTGACCATTTACGGTCGCCCTGTAGCAACAAGACCACCTCCTAAATTTGGCAAGTTCACCTATCCATTCCTTCAGGGTTATCCAGCTTCCGAAATATGACCAAAAAGTATGCATAAGAAGAGATTTTTTATTTGCAGGAAACCTGAGTGACAAAAAGACCTCCACAGATGCATAGCCGTGTTCACTGCAGTGAAAAGCCACATAGATGCACCAAGTGTAATATATCTTTCCAGCAAGTAGACCACTTGCAATACCTTGAAAAGACCCAAAACCACATCCATGAACCTAACAAAAAAACAGAGAAAATTACCAATTTTCTCAAGATGTACCAGCATCACCTAGCTCCTTTACTACTTTAACCCATTGAAACCTGGCGGTTTTTGGCAAAAACACATTTTTTTTAGGCATTTTTGACATTTTCAGCATGGATGTGAGTGAAATTAGCTCCAATCTACTCAGAAAGACATTTGCAACATGAAAGCATGCCTTTCTTTCCACTAGCACCTCACTTGATGACATTTTTGCTCAGCCATGCCATCATGGAGTGCTTAATTACATCTCATAGTAATAGCTTGTTTAGAATTACATTTATTCTGTAACACTCGATTAAATAACTTGTATTTGTTCATTGCATAACCATATCTGTTCAATACTTTTGTAATTAGTCCTTATCCAATAATATTCTTTTCCTTTCTTTAGCTGTAATACCTGGCGTTTGCACATTTCATGATTTTGGGGTTGTAAGAGTTGAGAGTTTACAGTACAGAGCCAGGTCAGAAAGTGGGAAAAAACATTTAGAAGCACATTCATTGCTGAGAAGTCATCAGCAAAGGCTCTCCAAATTCACAGAGTCATATGCCAGGAAAGCTTGAGTGCGAAATATATGGCCATAGTAGTTGAAGGTTACTGGTTTTATCCTACAATGCCCGCTGGAGAGATAGCCATAGGACCTTTGGAATCCTCATCAACACAAAGCCATGTGTCCACTTACATTCAAGAACTGCCTCAAGTGTTTGGTAACCATAGGATTACTTTGCATGGATTGAGGAGTGGCTGTGTGATCTCTTTGGCAATCTCTGAAGTGGATTTGCAAACCATTATCGACCATGCTAGCTGGGAGACTCCAAGTACTCCATGTCACTACCTCAGAATGGAAAGAGCATAAAGATCTGGGGGAGCAAGCGACTCACTAGCTGAACTCTCACTGGATTTACCTGAATTTTACTGCAAACAAAATGAACTTACGGGCTTCCCGCAAGCTTTCAAAATGATTACAAGAGAATCACCAAACTCTAAACAGCAATAGCGATAGAAATGGTTCTGATTGCCATTATTTGCTCTGTGAAGCACTGAAGTGAACCGAAGAGCCAGAATAAACAGCAGTAAAACAAGTAAACAGGAGAAGAAGTAAGTTGGATAGAGGAAGTGTTAAATAGGTTTGATTCCTGTGTCGATGTTGCACATTGGTGGTACGCTGTTGGACAAGGACAAGATTAACTCTTTAAAATGCAAGGTGAACTGAACTGCTGGAAAAACCAAACGCTTAATTATAGGGGAATGAATTTGAAATAGATTAAGTATAAGTGTTAAGTTTGTTTCCTTTTGTTAGAGTGATACTGTTTTTAAATTGTTATTTTGGTGTAGCTCTTGTAACAACTGATTGTAGTCTTATTCAGTTGTTGTGTGTTTTCTCAGGTTTACCTATAGACTGTATAGTCAACAATATTATTTCTCGCGTTTGTTTATTCCTATTATGGGTTTTTTTTCAATTTCTTAACTTTTTTACTATTTTCATTACTTTACCTATAAACTGTATTTAAAATGCCCTATATAGTGTAAATAAAAAGATTGAAATAAATTTTTATGTTAAAGAGAGTCCACCTTTGTGGCACAGGTTTCATCCACATGCGGGCACAAATCAAAATTTTGAGAAAGTGACCAACATCTTTAGGCTTTTGATTTTTTTTTTTTTTTTTTTTCATCCTTCCTTTTTCTCCTATCTTTTTGCCAATGTTGTTGATCTTCTACTGGGCTTGCTTCCAGTTCAAGAATTCCAGAGAAAGCATCATTGAGACAGGAAATTCTTACCACAGAGAAGCCAAGCAGCCAATCGTAGTTGAGGGAAAATTTCCTCCTTCCATGGTGCATATTTCACTCTCAATTGACCCACTCACTCTGATCTGGGTATCAATGGAAAGATTGTGTCCTCCTGCAGAACTTGAGTATAAATGATGTCAATTTTGCTCAAAGGAGATGACGTCATGAGTGGAACAAAGGCCAACACTCATCACAGGTGGTTTCAGGCACAACAGGCGTCAATGGGCTAATGTACACAAAACGTCTTGTTTACCTAACAAGCTCCACAAGGAATCAAAACCCAAAACACCTGGAGAAAGAAGTGCTAATTGGCTTCATACTGCTTATGAAAATACACATTTCCCCCTTCAAAATTCCATTTATTTGTTTAAGTTATTTGACCTACTGCTCAAGTGACACAGAAATTTCACTGCTATTCCCAAGCCATCCTGCTTGTAATCATTACATTCACTACTTCAACATCCTCGTTATTTCCTGGCCACAGCACCTCAACTGTAATAAATATCCAGAAATATCCTTCACCATAACAAAACTCCCAGAAAACCACTCCAATCAAAAAGAACATCTTACCAGCTCCATGTCCAAAATCTCTTAATGTTGTTCTACATTGATGTTTGCTGTTAATGTTATTGCAAAAAAAATCCTCAACACCTTCACATTGCTTACACTTCTCTTGCACTAACCCAATTCTTTATGTACTTGACTGCTTCCCCCTCATGAACACTCACTTTTGCACCAAAACTTCTGGTAGTATTTATACATGTGGGTTTTACAAAATAGTTTGCACCAGTAAAAGATCTTGTACTCATGGTGACGAAGGAATTTTGATAGCTTTTTGACAACATTACCTTGTCTTCATCCACTTAGTATCCTATTTTTGTTGTAATCTCCTGTTGTGCAACAGACAAAACAACTACAGTGCACTTTCACTGAGCGTTAAAGAAAACACTGTACCATACTATAAATAATCCTGTTTCCGTTAGAAACAGAAGTCCCAGTTACTAGTCTCAAAGACACTTCCTCTGATTTTTCAGCATCTCTAACTTAACAAGGCCATGTACCACTCATGAACAAAAGAAACACCACAACAAAGCAATTTGACATAAAATTAAAAACTTCAGAAAACAAAGCAGCTTGTGCTCTCTGCTTTTTCACAGCCACAAGATGTTTTGGCCCAGGTAGGTTCCTCAAAAAAATAGATTCTTGTCATCTACTGAAGAATAAACTATACTTGAGAAATCCAAGATCACTGCATTACAGCAACCAATCTGCAATTCCCATTCAAGAATTCCTGTGGTAACAGATTCTACACTGTCATTTAAGGACGTTCGTGCTACTTGTTTCTACGCATCCTTACTGCGCATGCAAATTCCCCGCCACGTCATGCATGAGAGCACGTGCTAAGTAATAAGATGAATAATAATAATAACAATAATAATAATAATATAATAATAATATAATAGGGCAGATGGCCATTGCTATAGCTTTGCCTGGATTTAACGATCTTGGACGTTCAGTGACCCCTACTTTTCTTTCCAGAAACAGATTTTATTTACAATTACCTCCATATTGTCCAAAAATGAACAAAAAAAATCAATGTGGGAAGTTAAAAAAATTTCAAAATTTGTGCCAACAGGACATCAAATCCTGCCATCTTGCGGCTGCAAGGTCCATGAAACTATGGGCGCTAAATGCAAACTTGTTCTTTAAGGAACCTCACCAGTTGACTAAATTCACTTAATAAGTCCACTTAAAGAATATTTGGCAGAGAACATTTCACTTTAAAGATCTAATTGCAATATTTTTGGGCTTACAGGCACTGTGGCCTTATTCGCTAACAAAGTTGAATTTTTCAGATTTAGGGCGTTCTTCCAGGCATGTTCTCTTCAAAACTAAGTCATCATTTTAGAGTAGTAAAAGTCTCAGAAAAAAATCAATGTTGGGGAATTTTCCCACAAACATCTTTAAGCGCTAAATGTGAACCCAGATGATCAAGACTATTGAAACAGTCAGAAAACAAACAAGTCATCATTCAAGGAAGAAACCATAGAAGACTGCGTATTCATGGATGAAACTAATTCAGTTAAACTGGTTCTATGGTAAGAAATCATAAAGACAAAATGAATACAGGAAAAATGAACACATTGAAAACTGAAAAATTAGAGTTTCCAACGACAAGTTTGTAAACACCAATGTAGACACCAATGAATTTATTAAAATAACACAAATCAGTAGTAGGAACTTCTGTTGGTGCCATCGTAAACCTACCTTACTCTTACATAATTTGAAGCAGAAATTTACTGAGGGCACTGTAACATGCCCCACTTGCCCGATTATGATATTAGTGACCTTGTTAATAACCAAACTTGTTTGCCAACTACTCAATAAGATTGGGAAGAAAATGGTACAATACACTGCTTTATCGACTGTGAGACAAGACCTCAAAAAATTATTGTGAACAGGCCATCACAAATTATTTCTCAGTTTTTGCCAGCATAATAATATCATTATGTAGTTGTTGTTGTTGTTGTTGTTGTTTTTTCTCCATTGACCAATGCTCGATAGAATGCCATTCCCTCCTTCCTTATGACATTTTTGGACAGATTCCATAACACAGAAGGGAAGCCATGTCTAGGCTTTTAGCTAGACTACACACCATGGACCATAAAAAACACAAAATGTTCAGAGGGTAGCCAGGGCCACAAGACAATGCCGACAACTAATCAAATACTAATAATGTTAGCTTTTGGAACACTTTTAACTCAAAGCCAGAAGGGTATTTTTTGATAAGCCCTAACGAAACTTGTGGTCACCAAAGTCCAACCACTGACTGTTTTAGAAAACCGTAAGTTCCCAATATTTGTCAAGCTTTGATAGCCCAGGTCAGTCAATTTCTACTTTTAGCAGTGAAAAAAGTACTAGATATTGAGTGATATCAAAATGCTGATTAAAAGTTTATAATTAATGAAAAGATGAAAGACAAAAAAGGACATTGCTTGTTTAACTAGATTAAGCCAGCTGAATATTCGACATTATGTAAAAGAAAGTTATGTTTAACTTTTATTTCTCTTCCTGCAAAGCTTTAAAAACATCGCTACAAAAAAAGGCTTTAAATTCAGGAAACTCAGCAACTATGAACCTCTCCATCTCACGTCTCGCCATAGAGTTTCTTTTAAATTGCAACACATTGGTCAACATTGACAAAATACTCCCTGTACTCAGACCAATTATGGTCATATACCCAAAGCAGACAATTGCAAACTGAATTCAATACATCAACCAGTTGTTGTCAAACTCAAACAGAAACATCACGCTCTTGCCACAAAACTCACAACAAGCATTTTGAGCATTGCACTGTAGCGGTTCCCTTTGAAAACATAGTAAGAATGAATGTGGTAATTGCTGCGATGAATGTTGTACTAACAGCACTGAAAAGAACAAGCTTTTCAAAGATCTACTTTCAAAACCAAGTGAACAACAAAATATTGCTGCTTTCAGATGTCGTAGTCACATTCACTCCATGTTTTATACCAAGTAGCTCATCTGATCATGATAACAACCAGAAAAGGGATGTTACAGCATGTGTAATTGCTCATTGTACATGTACAAGAAAATAGAGAAAACATAGAGGGTTGTGAGCTCCAAAACACACTCTTTTCAGAAAGTCACTTTTTTATCGTTTTTTGCAGGTACCTATATACTACTATGATTAGTTTCTTGTACGATGGCCTCAAACACTTCATCACAAACGAAAAGGTTGAAGAAATCAATTGGAATTGTACTCACGGCTCCAGTTCTTGACGTGAAAGGAGTCACGTTTACCGGAGCAGGATCGTGACTTCAACCAACTTCAGCATCTTCGCCAGCATCTTTCAAGAATGAAAGATCAGAAAGATCTTCTGTATTGACAGTAGAAATGGAAATATCGTTATCACTGTCACCGTTGTCTACTTGTTCGACTTCAAAATCTGATTCATCCAAGTCTGACTGGAGTAGAGCAGCCATTATGAGTCGAAAATAACTGCCATGAAAATGCGAATTTTCAACATAGAATACCTCGCATATTTTGTACGAAACCCACTCCACGTGAGGACGCCAAAACGTTTTTTAACACTTCATCTCATTGGCTAATAGAGCCAGGTAACCAGAGAACAACAACAGTGTTTGTGATTGGCTTAAAGATGGTATTCAAAGCCAAATACTATGATTTTAAACACCAAACAGTCAACTATGGATCACATTTTAAACACAATAAGATACCGCATATGTAAAATGACACGTGGCTTACAGTGCTGCTCAGATATATCTGAACCAAAATATACGCGTAATTCGCGTCAGCCCAATACGCGTATACACGTATGGATATACGCACATACGCGTATGCATATACGCACATACACGTATACAGTATATACGCGTATGCCTGATTAGTATGTATGAGCTAACCTATTGTTTTTTCTTTTCTTAACAAGTCATTGTTGTTTTCAATGGCTTGACTGCTTGCCACAGAGCGAGAAAGAGTTTTCTTTATTTTGAATACGCGTATACTGTATATGCGCGTATGCCTTCAGACTAGAGTTATTAGCAAAATGTTGGCTGAAACTAACATTTCGCAATTAGACACTTGACAGAAAATTAACTGACTGAATATACTTAAAAGAGAGAGTATCTTGCCGTTAAATCAAAAATTTACCACTTTTTTTTGTCAAATAGAACCTACACGCTTCAACAATCCCATCTTCATGGAGCAAACACAACCAAATGAACTTTTTTACAACACAAAGTAAACACGGTCCAAGCAAGCGCGCGCCTTGGAAATGTGTGCCGAAACACAGAACTTTTCCTTGAAGAAAATTAAAAATTAGAAAATGTGAGCGGCGCACCATAGAAACTCCAGTAAACAATTCTTTCATCATGGAAAGAGTATGTTACCATTTGCAACGGTTTGTGTCAGATATAACCGGAGATATTATTTTCTCAATCAGGTCTTCGGAACACTTCAAAGAATAAACATTCTCGCAAGCGACTTGCCAACTCATGCCGAAACACAGAACTTTTCCTCGAAGAAAAAATAACTAAACGTGAGCGACACGCCAGTGAAACTTTGATAAACAATTATTTGGCTGAAGAAAGAGCATTTTACCGTTTGAATGAACAATTTGTGTCAAATATACGGAGATATAATTTTTTCGGCAAGGTCTTCCGAACGCTTCAAACAATAACCATCTTGCAAGCGACTTGCCAACGCATGCCTAAACACAGAACTTTTCCTTGAAGAAAAAAATAACTAAATGTGAGCAGCGTGTCATAGAAACTTTGATAAACTAATATTTAGCTTAAGAAAGGCATTTTACCGTTTGAATGAACAATTTGTGTCAAATAAAACCGGAGATGTCATTTCTTCAACGAAGATCTTCAGAACAGTTCAGACAATAAACACTTTCCAAACGACTTGCCGACGCATACCGAAACGTGAGCAGCGCACCAAACAATTTTTTTGTCAAGGAAAGATTATTTTACCATTTGAATGAATGATCTGTGTCAAATATAACCGGAGATATCATTTTTTCGACGAGGATCTTCAGAACGCTTAATTCAGAACGCTTATAGAGGTGGCAGCCTAATACAGTAACAAATACAGTGTTTGTACTGACGAAAAATTGGGACTTTGAAAAATGACTGCTTAATAGAGGGTGGCCGCTTAATGCAGGGCCATTATTATACAGGTCCAACTGTATTTGTTTGTAGACAAGCTGTTGTTTCAATTCCTGAGGGAAAAAGGTCCCTTGCTACAATTGGATGAAAAATTCATTTAGGACAGTATAACACAATTACACACTCTTCAAGTGTTTCAAAGTGTAATGTCACACATTTGTTGAGAAGTCAAAACCTTCTGTGCATGTTATGTGAAAATTTCAGAAAGGAAATGATTATTGTGGCCCAAAAGTGTATCAGTACTGCACTAGGCCAAGGAATACCATCTTTTCCAATCTCCATAATTTAGCTTTTTATCAAAGTAGCCTGGGCCCTAACTCATATAGCCAGGAAATATCCCTAGCAGCCCACCTATGATGACAGCTCTGTTGACCATCTGGAAACCTGTTTGAATATTCACCCCCACCCTCTTAGGAATTTCAGACACAGCCCCTGTGGGAAATGTTCTCCATCGTGATCAGTCAAATAACTTTACATTCAAACTTGTGAACACACACTTTGCACATGAAGCCTTCACTAACTTTTTATTCAAAGGTTGTGAAAACACAAAACCACGCTTTCATCATTCACTTCACTTCACATTCAAATAACTTTTTCATCCAAACTTGAAAACACTCGCTCACTTTGCACATGAAACCTTGACTAACTTTTTATTCATACTTGCATACACTTGAGAACACACCCTTTGTGCCAAACAGAATCAGCAATGTTTTTGCCACTGCGCTGAACGAAAGTTCATTTGTGTAATCAACTTGTCAACGCATGCCACTAGGCAGAACTTTCCCTTGCAAAAACATTGACTTAATGTAAACATTGAATCACATAAATCTTATTAGAAACTCCTGTCTTCAATGATATAGTATTTTGGCGTGTGAATGAACGATTTTGCCAAATAGAACCAGAGTTATCTTAAGCATTTGCCTTGACGCTTCAGAGAACAATCAAGTTCATTAATATTATCTACTCGTCAACCAAGCTGCTAGACAAAACTTTCCCTGGCAGAAAAATTTAAAACTAATGCAAACGGCGCATCTCAGACACCTTGATAAAAACTCCTGTCTTCAAAGACACAGTATTTTGGCGTTTGAATGAACGATTTGTATCATATAGAACCGGAGATATCATTTTTTCAACAATTTCCATGCCGCTTTTATGACTCCCATTTGTGACCCTCCACGGGAAAGTAGGGAAAAAGGTGAACGCACGGGCACGCGTGTGATGACACGGCACGCTAAGCGTGTCACCTATCTCTCAGATATGCGCATATGTAATAAGCAAAACAAAGAGTGTCACGGTAGATATTGTTTTGCATGCTAAAGCTTTTGTCCAAAGCAGTGAGCTGTTTGACACGCTTATGTGCGAAAAGACACGCGTGTGAAAAGACACGCGTGCGATATAGCACGCGTGCGTCAAGACAAGCTTCCCAAAACAGCCACCTTTCCAATTCGAACCTTTCAATGTGACGAAACTTACTTTTCCTGGTACGAGTCGAGAAATACATGGTAGACAACAAATGTTTTTCATTTGTTCATTATTATAAAATGAACACACACAAGTTTACTTCACTTACTTCCCGGAGGGCGTACAAGGTTCTTACGATTGATGAAGTGGACTCGTCGCCTCGAGTGACGGTGTTACATGTCAACCTGTTTCACCTGTTGGACTGTAATTTCGAGTTGTAAGAGACGTGTATAAAATGAAAATAAAAACCCATGAGACCTCGAGACCCAAAAAAATT